>NC_090174.1:63584676-63604676 GCF_024679245.1 Pseudorasbora parva | reverse complement strand
TACTGAATAAAACCAACCGATATTTAACTTAATCAATAGAACAAACCTGACCGATATCAAATTAATTAATAGAACAAAACCGACCGATATTTAAATCTCGTCCTGAATAAAACCAACCGATATTTAAATCTCGTGCTGAACAAACCCGACCAATATTTAAATCTCGTACTAAATAAAACCGACCGATATTTAAATCTTGTACTGAATAAAACCGACCGATATTTAAATCTCGTCCTGAATAAAACCAACCTATATTTAAATCTCGTGCTGAACAAACCCGACCGATAATTAAATCTCATACTGAATAAAACCAAACGATATTTAAATCTTGTACTGAATTAAACCAACTTATATTTAAATCTCACACTGAATAAAACCGACCGATATTTAAATCTCACACTGAATAAAACCGACCGATATTTAAACCTCGTGCTGAACAAACCCGACCGATATTTAAATCTCGTACTGAATAAAACGAACCGATATTTAAATCTCGTACTGAATAAAACCGACCGATATTTAAATCTTGTACTGAACAAAACCGACGATTATTTAAATCTCTTAGTGAATAAAACCGACCGATATTTAAATCTTGTACTGAACAAAACCGACGATTATTTAAATCTCGTACTGAATAAAACCGACCGATATTTAAATCTTGTACTGAACAAAACCGACCGATATTTAAATCTTGTACTGAACAAAACCGACCGATATTTAAATCTCGTACTGAATAAACCCGACCGATATTTAAATCTCTTACTGAACAAAACCGACCAATATGTAAATCTCGTACTGAACAAACCCGACCGATATGTAAATCTCGTACTGAACAAAACCGACCAATATTTAAATCTCGTGCTGGACAAACCCGACCGATATTTAAATCTCGTGCTGGACAAACCCGACCGATATGTAAATCTCGTACTGAACAAAACCGACCGAAATTTAAATTTCGTACTGAACAAACCCGACCGATATGTAAATCTCGTACTGAACAAAACCGACTGAAATTTAAATTTCGTACTGAATAAACCCGACCGATATTTAAATCTCTTACTGAACAAAACCGACCGATATGTAAATCTCGTACTGAACAAACCCGACCGATATGTAAATCTCGTACTGAACAAAACCGACCGAAATTTAAATTTCGTGCTGGACAAACCCGACCGATATTTAAATAAATTAATAGAACAAAACCGACGGAAATTTAAATCTCATGCTGAACAAAACCGACCGATATTTAAATCTCGTACTGAATAAAACCGACCGATATACAGTCTTTACTGGTATCTCCTGAATCCTCATCTAGATAAATGTTACTCAAGCGTGTCTCCTCTTGTCATTTAGCCTTCAAACCCAACAGGAGATGAGTGTCTCCTTCATTTAATTCTGGAGAGAACTCTTCTTGATTCAGTTCATTAATATTGAGTTATGATCAGAGATGCAGTGAAGCGGTCTCTCTCTCTCTCTCTCTCTCTCTCTCTCTCTCTCTCTCTCTCTCTCTCTCTCTCTCTCTCTCTCTCTCTCTCTCTCTCTCTCTCTCTAGAGTTTAATTAGAGATGCCTCATATGTATGCAGCAGGTCTGGGTGTTTGCATCTTTAAATTATAATTTGCTGAATGACTCCAGGCCTCTGTTGACTTTCATATTCATTCCTGAATCATAACTCTGTAATTTGATTCGTATTCATCATAACGTCTCGGTGTGTCTCAGGGAGGAGGATGAGTTTTCCGAGCTTCGCTCCGATCTCAGTCAGAGCCAGCAGGAGATTAACGAGGACGATCAGGACCCCGACCAGGCGTCCATCTCACTGCCTGAAAACCAGTCCACACTGGTCACAGCAGACATGGGTGAGGAACCAAACTGAAGCAATCACCAACACTCTGATGGGTCGACACATTTCCTAATCAATTAATCAATCAGTCCATCATAAATCCATTCATCCATTCATCAATCCATCCATACAGCCATCAATCCATCCATGCATTCATCAATCCATCCATACATCCATCAATCCATCCATACATTCATCAATCCATCCATACATTCATCCATACATTCATCCATTCAGCAATCCATCCACCCAATCATCAATCCATCCATACATTCATCCATACATTCATCCATTCATCAAGCCATCCATCCATCCAATCATAAATCCATCCATCCATTCATCAATCCATCCATACATTCATCAATCCATCAATCCATCCATACATTCATCAATTCATCCATACATTCATCCATTCATTAATCCATCCATCCATCCATTCATAAATCCATCCATTCATCAATCCATCCATACATTCATCCATTCATTAATCCATCCATCCATCCATTCATAAATCCATCCATTCATCAATCCATCCATACATTCATCCATTCATTAATCCATCCATCCATCCATTCATAAATCCATCCATTCATCAATCCATCCATACATTCATCAATCCATACATACATTCATCAATCCATCCATACATACATTCATCCATATATTCATCAATCCATCCATACATTCATCAATCCATACATACATTCATCAATCCATCCATACATTCATCAATCCATCCATACATTCATCAATCCATACATACATTCATCAATCCATACATACATTCATCAATCCATCCATACATTCATCAATCCATACATACATTCATCAATCCATACATACATTCATCAATCCATCCATACATTCATCAATCCATCCATACATTCATCAATCCATACATACATTCATCAATCCATCCATACATTCATCAATCCATACATACATTCATCAATCCATCCATACATTCATCAATCCATCCATACATACATTCATCCATATATTCATCAATCCATCCATACATTCATCAATCCATACATACATTCATCAATCCATACATTCATCAATCCATCCATACATTCATCAATCCATACATACATTCATCAATCCATACATACATTCATCAATCCATACATTCATCAATCCATACATACATTCATCCATACATTCATCAATCCATCCATACATTCATCAATCCAAACATTCATCAATCCATCCATACATTCATCAATCCATACATTCATCAATCCATACATACATTCATCCATCACTACATTAATCAATCCATACATACATTCATCAATCCATACATTCATCAATCCATACATACATTCATCAATCCATACATTCATCAATCCATACATACATTCATCAATCCATCCATCCATTCATCAATCCATCCATACATTCATCAATCCATACATTCATCAATCCATCCATACATTCATCAATCCATCCATACATTCATCCATACATTCATCAATCCATCCATACATTCATCAGTCCATACATTCATCAATCCATACATTCATCAATCCATACATAATTCAATCCATACATTCATCAATCCATACATACATTCATCAATCCATCCATACATTCATCAGTCCATACATTCATCAGTCCATACATACATCAATCCATACATTCATCAATCCATACATATATTCATCAATCCATCCATACATTCATCAATCCATACATTCATCAATCCATACATTCATCAATCCATCCATACATTCATCAATCCATACATATATTCATCAATCCATACATTCATCAGTCCATACATTCATCAATCCATCCATACATTCATCAATCCATCCATACATTCATCAATCCATACATTCATCAATCCATACATTCATCAATCCATCCATACATTCATCAATCCATACATATATGCATCAATCCATACATTCATCCATACATTCATCAATCCATACATATATGCATCAATCCATACATTCATCCATACATACATTCATCAATCCATACATTCATCAATCCATCCATCCATCCATCCATTCATCAATCCATACATTCATCAATCCATCCATACATTCATCAATCCATCAATCCATCCATCCATTCATCAATCCATCCATACATTCATCAATCCATCAATCCATCCATCCATTCATCAATCCATACATTCATCAATCCATCCATCCATCCATTCATCAACAGAATCACTCACTTCGTTCAAAAGACAGGTAAAAACTCATCTCTTCCATGAGCACTTAATCTTACATTAAAAAAAAAAAAAAAAAAAAAAAAAAAAAAAATTCCCCCTCTATTTCTCCTTTCTTCTTTCCTTTTCTGGTCTTTGCTACTCTGAGCAGTGTACAAATCTTAGTATTTAGGGCACTTTTTGTGTTTCGTTGCCTCTTCTTGACGGATCGCTTCCTGTTCTCCTGAGTTGTAAGTCGCTTTGGATAAAAGCGTCTGCTAAATGCATAAATGTAAATGTAAATGTAAATGTATCAATCCATACATTCATCAATCCATCCATACATTCATCCATCCATACATTCATCAATCCATCCATACATTCATCAATCCATCCATACATTCATCCATACATATATTCAAAAAAAAAATGTTTTTTGCTTATAGCTTCTGAACACTGGCAAAAAAAATCACAAAATCAATCAATCAGCTTTATTTATATAGCGGTTTTTCAATGACGATTGTTTCAAAGCAGCTTCACAGTGTCAAACTGGACAATACTGCAACAAAATTTGATTTGGCTAGTTTGATTTGGATAGTTTGATTTGGATAGTTTGATTTGGATAGTTTATAGAATGAAGTATGACCTAATTAATACATTTAATTTGTATGTTTAGTTGAATAACTTTGATCATAATGTTAGTGTACCCAACTGAGCAAGCCAAGCCAAAGGCGACCAAGGGAACCGAAACTCCATCAGGGCATGATGGAGAAAAATAAACCTTAGAGAAACCAGACTCAGTTCTCCTCTGGCCTATTAACACACAGAGGAGGATTATTATTCTGGCAGAACTGGTCTCTTTGGATTTGATGCATCATACTGAGTTGAATGAAACCCAATTTTACCATATCGGCCATTTTGTATACATTACTATATTTTACGAACGCATTGGCGTATCATTACGTAACTCAGTATGTGTCTTCGGCACCATGCCCTGACAGTACTCAAAAAGTTTCATGGCAGTGCCAAATCATACTGTATCATCTTCAGACCATGCTAGCAAAAGTTATGGATTTTTAGAAAGTTATAGTTTTGAGAGACAAAACCATTTTCAGATATAGCATCAACAAATTTGATGGCATGATGCCAAAATGACTCTTGACATAACTTTGGCATATTGTCACCTCATTGTGACCACACCACATCAAATTGGTCACAGCGCCACCTATTGGTCAAAGTGATATACCATTAAATCATATTACTAGTGATTGTATTTATGACTATACAGCCATTTTGCCTAAATTCATCGTAATATGTCTTCAATTGCTCATGTTTGCAGTTGTTCTGATTCTCATGAGTTCAGAGAGTGTGTTAGTTACTTCATTCAAAGCTAAACCTCAAAATGATGCCCTTAAAGTGATGAATGTCGTGATGTGAGCAGTTTGGCGCTCATCCAGTGTTTTTCCCATGAGCGCATTCATTGCTAATGTGTGGCGGCACGTTCCCTGCCGTGCAGTTCGGGAATATTAATACAGCTCTGGATCAATAATCTGCTCATGTCAGCGATCGTATTGATTCATATGAGTTGTGATTTACTCCGGTTTTTCCATTTCGTTTGCCTGTTGTTGTTGGATGAGCAGGTTTGTTATTGCTGTTATGAGCTGACTTCATGGAGCTCACAGGTATGACTCGTTTCATTTAATTTAAAATATTTAGAATAAATAAATACAAGGTTACAATAATTGTACATTAAGAGTATATAAAGCTATACAATAAAAAGGTGGATCAACTCAGATCTTTTTTGGGGAAATATTAAGATCTCTGGCATCTTGACAAATCAGTTGGAGACGTTGTGGAGTTCTCTCTGAAACTACACTGCAAAAAAAAAAATCTTACTTAGTATTTGTGTCTTGTTTCTAGTCTAAATATCAACGAATTCTTACCGTAAGAAACATTTAATAGACAAGTAAAAATTAATTGTCTTGTTTTGGGAAAAATAACTCAAAATGAAGAGAGTTTTTGCTTAAAATAAGATAAATAATCTGCCAATGGGGCGAGAAAAATAATCTTAATTCTGATTAAAGTCTTGTTTCTTGTTTAGGTCCCAATCAGAATTAAGATTATTTTTCTCACCACACTGGAAGATCATTTTTCTTGTTTTAAGCAAAAACTCACTTCATTTTTTATATTTTTCCCCAGAAAACAAGCAAAATATCTTGTCGTTTTACTACACTACAAAAACATTTTTCTTACTTAGTATTTTTTGTCTTGTTTTGGGAAAAATTACTCTGATAATCTGCCAATGGAGTGAGTTATTAAGGAATTTTGAGATATTTTTCACCAAAACAAGACAATTACTTGTACTTGTCTAGTAAATGTTTCTTAATGTAATTTTTTTTAGATATTTAGACTAAAACAAGGCAAAGCATTTTTCGCAGTGTTTAGGAGAAATGCATGTGAGATTACTGGAGAAACACGTAGCAAAAGACTTTTCCATTTTGATCTCATTGCTGTCAAGAGAAAAGTTTGAGACATTATCGTGATTGTGTGTGATTTTTTTTGTGTGTGTGTATTTTTTACATTTGTTATATTTCTGTGTTTACTAACTGATGGAACCTTATTGTAAAGTGTTACCTTTTAATGCTTTCGTTTTGTGATCTTTAATTTTTCTTTACATTTGTGACCTTGGACCACAAAACGGGTCATAAGGGTCAATTTATTAAAATTGAGATTTATACATCCTCTGAAAGCTGAATAAATAATCTCTCCACTGCTGTGAGTTTGTTAGGACGATATTTGGAGAACCTGAGGGTGCAAAAACATCTAAATATTGAGGAAAATCTCCTTTAAAGTTGTCCAAATGAAGTCCTCAGCAATGCATAATACTACTAATAATACATTTATGATATATGTACAGTAGGACATTTACTAAATATCATCATGGAGGATGATCTTAATATCCTGATGATTTTTGGCATGAAAGGAAAATGTATAATTTTGACCCTTATAATGTATCGTTGGCTATCGCCACAGATATACCCGTGAGACGCAGGACTTGTTTATTGCTCAAGGGTCACATTTATGCATTTGGCAGATGCTTTTATCCAGTGATTTACATTGGATTAGCTCTTGTTTTCCCTGGGAATCGAACCCATGACCGTTGCAAGTGCCGTGATTAACTATCTGTGTGACACGAAGGCTTACACTGCAAAAAAATGCTTTTCTTACTTACTTCTTACTTGTTTTCTTAAAAATAAAATCAAAATTAAGTGAGTTTACTTAGTATTTTTGTCTTGTTTCTAGTCAAAATATCAAAACAATTCTTATGTTAAGAAACATTTACTAGACAAGTAAAAATTGTCTTGTTTTGGGGAAAATAACTCTAAATGAAGAGAGTTTCTGCTTAAAATAAGATAAATAATCTGCCAATGGGGTGAGAAAAATAATCTTGTTTTTTTCTGTTTGAATTAATTATTTTTAATTATTTTTTCTCATTATTTTTAATTATTTTTCTCACCCCATTGGCAGATTATTTATCTTATTTTAAGCAAAAACTCTCTTCATTTTGAGTTTTTTTCCCCAAAACAAGACAATTACTTTTGCTTGTCTAGTAAATACTTCTTGTTTTAAGAATTTTTAGATGTTTGGACTAGAAACAAGACAAAAATACTGAGTAAGAAAAGAGTTTTTTGCAGTGTAGTAAATGCATTTTGATTTAAGAATATTTAGATATTTGGACTGAAAACTACTTTTTTTGCACAACTTCCCTGTTGTTGTTGTGCTTCATAAATAAATGACTCGGCTAAACTAGGATGCGAATGCGAGTGCAGTTCCATGTTATAAACACAGAGAAAGCTTCAGTAATAGTCTCAGAGGATCCTAAATGTGCCGCGTGTGTTTCGACAGATAACTGCAGTGACCTGAACTCGGAGCTCCAGCGGGTTCTGACCGGTCTGGAGAGCGTTTTGTGCGGCCGTAAGAAGAGCACATGCAGCCTTTCTGTGGCCGAAGTGGACCGGCACATCGAGCAGCTGACCACGGCCAGCGAAAACTGCGATCTGGCCATTAAGGTAAAACCATAGACTGTAAAAACAAATATGGCTGTAGTGTTCGTGACGTCAGCCATAGGATTCTGAAGAGCCGTACTGAAGCGTAAAGTAGACACTGCAAACACGGCTCTTCTTACTCAGTAATTTTGTCTTGTTTCTAGTCTAAATATCTAACAATTCTTAAATCAAGTGTTGAGACTGTGGGAGCGGGACCTCCGTCTCCGAATGACGTCATGATTGACAGCTGTGCTATGGAATGAGACTGTGGGGGCGGGACCTCCGTCTCCGAATGACGTCATGATTGACAGCTGTGCTATCGAATGAGACTGTGGGGGCAGGACCTCTGTCTCCGAATGACATCATGATTGACAGCTGTGCTATGAAATGAGACTGTGGGGGCGGGACCTCCGTCTCCGAATGACAGCTGTGCTATCGAATGAGACTGTGGAGGCGGGACCTCCGTCTCCGAATGACATCATGATTGGCAGCTGTGCTATGGAATGAGACTGTGGGGGCGGGACATCCGTCTCCGAATGACGTCATGATTGACAGCTGTGCTATCGAATGAGACTGTGGGGGCAGGACCTCCGTCTCCGAATGACGTCATGATTGACAGCTGTGCTATGGAATGAGACTGTGGGGGCGGGACCTCCGTCTCCGAATGACGTCATGATTGACAGCTGTGCTATCAAATGAGACTGTGGGGGCGGGACCTCTGTCTCTGAATGACATCATGATTGACAGCTGTGCTATGGAATGAGACTGTGGGGGCAGGACCTCCGTCTCCGAATGACAGCTGTGCTATCGAATGAGACTGTGGAGGCGGGACCTCCGTCTCCGAATGACATCATGATTGACAGCTGTGCTATGGAATGAGACTGTGGGGGCGGGACATCCGTCTCCGAATGACGTCATGATTGACAGCTGTGCTATCGAATGAGACTGTGGAGGCGGGACATCCGTCTCCGAATGGCATCATGATTGACAGCTGTGCTATCGAATGAGACTGTGGGGGCAGGACCTCCATCTCCGAATGACATCATGATTGACAGCTGTGCTATGGAATGAGACTGTGGGGGCGGGACCTCCGTCTCCGAATGACAGCTGTGCTATCGAATGAGACTGTGGAGGCGGGACCTCCGTCTCCGAATGACATCATGATTGACAGCTGTGCTATCAAATGAGACTGTGGGGGCGGGACCTCTGTCTCTGAATGACATCATGATTGACAGCTGTGCTATGGAATGAGACTGTGGGGGCAGGACCTCCGTCTCCGAATGACAGCTGTGCTATCGAATGAGACTGTGGAGGCGGGACACCCGTCTCCGAATGGCATCATGATTGACAGCTGTGCTATCGAATGAGACTGTGGGGGCAGGACCTCCATCTCCGAATGACATCATGATTGACAGCTGTGCTATGGAATGAGACTGTGGGGGCGGGACCTCCGTCTCCGAATGACAGCTGTGCTATCGAATGAGACTGTGGAGGCGGGACCTCCGTCTCCGAATGACATCATGATTGACAGCTGTGCTATCAAATGAGACTGTGGGGGCGGGACCTCCGTCTCCGAATGACGTCATGATTGACAGCTGTGCTATGGAATGAGACTGTGGGGGCGGGACATCCGTCTCCGAATGACGTCATGATTGACAGCTGTGCTATCGAATGAGACTGTGGAGGCGGGACATCCGTCTCCGAATGGCATCATGATTGACAGCTGTGCTATGGAATGAGACTGTGGGGGCGGGACCTCCGTCTCCGAATGACAGCTGTGCTATTGAATGAGACTGTGGAGGCGGGACCTCCGTCTCCGAATGACATCATGATTGACAGCTCTGCTATCAAATGAGACTGTGGGGGCGGGACCTCTGTCTCTGAATGACATCATGATTGACAGCTGTGCTATGGAATGAGACTGTGGGGGCAGGACCTCCGTCTCCGAATGACAGCTGTGCTATCGAATGAGACTGTGGAGGCGGGACATCCGTCTCCGAATGGCATCATGATTGACAGCTGTGCTATCGAATGAGACTGTGGGGGCAGGACCTCCATCTCCGAATGACATCATGATTGACAGCTGTGCTATGGAATGAGACTGTGGGGGCGGGACCTCCGTCTCCGAATGACAGCTGTGCTATCGAATGAGACTGTGGAGGCGGGACCTCCGTCTCCGAATGACATCATGATTGACAGCTGTGCTATCAAATGAGACTGTGGGGGCGGGACCTCTGTCTCTGAATGAAGTCATGATTGACAGCTGTGCTATCGAATAAGACTGTGGGGGCGGGACATCCGTCTCCGAATGACATCATGATTGACAGCGGTGCTATCGAATGAGACTGTGGGGGCGGGACCTCCGTCTCCGAATGACATCATGATTGACAGCTGTGCTATGAAATGAGACTGTGGGGGCGGGACCTCTGTCTCCGAATGACGTCATGATTGACAGCTGTGCTATCGAATGAGACTGTGGAGGCGGGACCTCCGTCTCCGAATGACATCATGATTGACAGCTGTGCTATCAAATGAGACTGTGGGGGCGGGACCTCCGTCTCCGAATGACGTCATGATTGACAGCTGTGCTATCGAATGAGACTGTGGAGGCGGGACCTCCGTCTCCGAATGACATCATGATTGACAGCTGTGCTATCAAATGAGACTGTGGGGGCGGGACCTCTGTCTCTGAATGAAGTCATGATTGACAGCTGTGCTATCAAATAAGACTGTGGGGGCGGGACATCCGTCTCCGAATGACGTCATCTACAAAAAAAAAATCTGGGATATTTTGGCTTCCTTCTTCTACAGTGGAAGGAAGTGGAGATGCATCGTCCATCTTGTTTTACTGATTATAGTAAACACCGTTCCAAATGGTCAAGAAGAGAACAGTGACTAGTTCTTTTGAACAGTAGTGGTTTTAGATTCACTCATGCTCAAAAGCAAAGCAAACTCTGATTGGTCTTTTGGCCGGTTCTTGGCCAGAATAAGCCAGAATAAGTAGATTTGCTTCATAAAATTGAATGTCTGAGACTGTGGAGCTGAATGACTTTGGGTTCCTGTTCCCAACGCTCATATCATCAATAATTAAACACAGGCTGAGGAATGTGAGTCGTGTCAGTAAAGCCTCTGATGTTTTTCTGCTGACTCACTGTTTGAAGAACTTCCTGGACTCTTTTACCTCCAGAGTCGTTGTTTTAGACCTCGGGCGCTCCTGATCCGCTTCATTTCACAGCACTGCTGTAATCCTGTTTACTGGAGCGGTCAGAATACAAGCCCAGGGTCCAGCGCGGCCTAATTCATGCACAACTGGAGAAACATCAGGACCAGGAGACTTCAGCAAAAGTTCAATTTGCATTTTGATCTCATTGCTGTCTGTGGGAAACGTCTGATGTATTAGGGCATAACGAATAACACTGATGATCTCTTCATCACCTGTTAGTGGGTGGGATATATTAGGCAGCAAGTGAACATTTAGTCCTCAGAGTTGATGTGTGTGAAGCAGGAGAAATGGGCAAGCGTAAGGATTTGAGCGAGTTTGGCCAGATTGTGACGGCTAGACGACTGGGTCAGAGCATCTCCAAAACTGCAGCTCTTGTGGGCTGTTCCCGGTCTGCAGTGGTCAGTATCTATCAAAAGTGCTCCAAGGAAGGACCAGTGGAGAACCGGCCACAGGGTCATGGGCGGCCAAGGCTCATTGATGACCGTGGGGAGCGAAGGCTGGCCCGTGGGGTCCGATCAAACAGACGAGCTACTGGAGCTCAAACTGCTCCAGAAGTTAATGCTGGTTCTGATAGAAAGCTGTCAGAATACACAGAGCAGCTCAGTTTGAGGCGTATGGACCAGTCAGGGTGACCTCTGACCCCTGACCCCGCCGAAAGCACCAACAGTGGCACGTGAGCATCAGAACTGGACCACGGAGCAATGGAAGAAGGTGGCCTGGTCCGAGGAATCACGTGTTCTTCTACATCACGTGGATGGCCGGGTGTGTGTGTGTGTGGCTTACCTGGGGAACACATGGCCCCAGGATGCACTATGGGGAGAAGGCGAGCCGGCGGAGGCAGTGTGATGCTTTGGCCAATGTTCTGCTGGGAAACCTTGGGTCCTCCATCCATGTGGATGTTACTTTGACACGCTCCACCTACCTAAGCATTGCTGAGACCATGTTCAGCCTTTGATGGAAACGGTATTCTGGTGGCTGTGGCTCTTCCAGCAGGATAATGCTCCTGACACAAAGCACAAATGCTTCAGGAATGGTTTGAGGAGCACAACAACCAGTTTGAGGCGTCGACTCGGCCTCCAGATTCCCCAGATCTCAATCCAGTCGAGCATCTGTGGGATGAGCTGAACAAGTCCGATCAGTGGAGGCCCCACCTCGCAACTTACAGGACTTAAATGATCTGCTGCTAACATCTTGGTGTCAGATACCACAGCACACCTTTAGGGGTCTAGTTGAGTCCAGGCCTCGATGGGTCAGGGCTGTTGTATAATATGTGTGTGTGTGTGTGTGCCCTTGTTTATATTACATTGTGGTGACCAAATGTCCCCATTAGGATAGTAAAACCTGATATCCCCAGCCAGCGGTCCCCACTTTTCAAAAGGCTTATAAATCATACAGGATGATGTTTTTTAAAAATGTAAAAATGCAGAATGTTTACTGTGATGGGTAGGTTTAGGGGCTGTATGTGTGTGTGTGTGTGTGTGTGTGTGTGTGTGTGTGTGTGTGTGTGTGTGTGTGTGTGTGTGTGTGTGAGAGATGGGTAGGTTTAGGGGCTGTGTGTGTGTGAGATGGGTAGGTTTAGGGGCTGTGTGTGTGTGTGTGTGTGAGATGGGTAGGTTTAGGGGCTGTGTGTGTGTGTGTGAGATGGGTAGGTTTAGGGGCTGTGTGTGTGTGATGGGTAGGTTTAGGGGCTGTGTGTGTGTGTGTGTGAGATGGGTAGGTTTAGGGGCTGTGTGTGTGTGTGTGTGAGATGGGTAGGTTTAGGGGCTGTGTGTGTGTGTGTGAGATGGGTAGGTTTAGGGGCTGTGTGTGTGTGATGGGTAGGTTTAGGGGCAGTGTAAGGGGATAGAATGTACAGTTTGTACAGTATAAAAAACATTACGCCTATGGAGTCCCTACAAAGATAGTGAACTAGACGTGTGTGTGTGTGTGTGTGTGTGCAGACAGTGGAGGAGATCGAGGGCGCTCTGGGCCGGGACTTCTACCCCAGTCTGTGTGAGGAGCGAGTGCGATGGGAGAAGGAGTTGGCCGGCCTGCGGGAGGAGAACGAGAGTCTGACTGCGATGCTGTGCAGAAAAGAGGAAGACCTGAACCGCACCAAAGCCACCATGAATGCAATCCGGGAGGAGCGAGACCGGCTGCGCAGACGCGTGAGTGAAAAACACCTGAAACACAAGACTAGCAGATTCGGGAACACTTTAGAACAGGGGTTTTCAAACGGGTCCCCAGAAAATTCCAGAGAATAAAAACACAAAGCAAAAATGGATAACGTCTCCCAAACATTCTGTTTTATTCTAAATGTTTCTCTCCTCTCTTGCCATATCCATAGGCTACTTTCCAGAATTGTAAATGTTTGCTTTGTATCTTTCTTCTGGGTCCCCTTTATCTCTCTCACTGGGGTTGTAACGCAGTACGTAAGATGCTTGCATACATTTACTTTACAAATATTATTCTTTATGTTTTTACATCCAACATTAAGTAGGCTATAGCCAATTTATTACGTTTGGGAACCATATTTTGTAATTATAATGTCACACAATTTATGTGTTTTTGTGTTTTAATTTAAATGTTTTTCCATATGCCTAAACAAAAATAGATGGATTTCAGCAAAGGGGGTCCTACATAAAAGTTCATCATACTTGGGGGTCCTTGGCATCATAAAGTTTGAAATCCATTATTACAGACCATTATTCTAAAGTGTTACCGCTGATTCCAGGTACTGTATTTTCCGGACTATAAGTCGCACTTTTTTCATAGTTTGGCTGGTCCTGCAACTTATATATCAAATTGATCAATCAATCAATCAATCAATCAATCAACTTTATTTATATAGCGCTTTTACAATCACGATTGTGTCAAAGCAGCTTCACAGTGTCAAACAGGGTAATATTGCGACAAAATTAGATTTGGCTGTACAGTCGTACTGGAGAAAACAGTGATGTTATCAGCTCAGTTTAATTTATCATATAGCGACAATGTTGGCAGATCAGTATTATAGTTTATAGAATTAAATAAGACCTAGTTCATATATTTTATTTGTATAATAAGTTGAATAACTTTAATCATATTTTTAGTGTCCCCAACTGAGCAAGCCAAGCCAAAGGCGACAGTGGCAAGGAACCAAAACTCCATCAGGGCATGATGGAGAAAAATAAACCTTGGGAGAAACCAGACTCAGTCGGGGTGCCAGTTCTCCTCTGGCCTATTAACACACCGTGTAAGATTATTATTCTGGCAACCTTACAGGTCGGAAATCATATTAGATCGGATTATTCAAAATTTTCAGGGTATCACGGAAGAGACAGATTTATTTAGGATGGGGCGTCGATTACACAAGAGTATGAATACATGAAAGATCGGAATTATTGCGCCGAAGATGGGTTTTGAGCATGTCGTGCCAGTGAGGCAAATTCAGAGGAGACACCATTTGACACGGCTCAGCAGACACTCCAGGATGCGTTGGTCATGTCCAGGCAGGTCCACCATCCGATCCGGACAGGGCCCAGATCCGGGATAAACCTCGGGATAAACAGAGAGACTAACATTAGCGTAGATGCCACTCTTTTTATGATGTAACGAGTACATCAGGTGTTATGGGAAGTGTTCCCGGTTCCGGCTGACCTAGTTAATGCAGCCTAACAATCAGTCAATTGAATTGAATAAAGAAAGTTCAAAATGTTCTATGTGTATGCCATAGTAAAGAGATGTGTTTTTAGTCTAGATTTAAACTGACAGAGTGTGTCTGCTTCCCGAACAATGCTAGGAAGACTATTCCAGAGTTTAGGAGCTAAATAGGAAAATGATCGACCGCCTGCAGTTGATTTAGATATTCTAGGTATTATCAACTGGCCAGAGTTTAGAGACCGCAGTAGACGTGATGGAGTATAATGTGTTAAGAGCTCGCTTAAGTACCGGGGAGCTAAACTATTTAGTGCTTTGTAAGTAATAAGCAAGATTTTAAAATGTATGCGATGTTTAATAGGGAGCCAGTGCAGTGTTGACAGAACTGGACTAATATGATCATACTTCCTGGTTCTAGTAAGAACTCGAGCTGCTGCGTTTTGGACTAGCTGGAGTTTGTTTATTAAGCGAGCAGGGCAACCACCCAGTAGAGCATTACAATAATCTAGCCTTGAGTCATGAACGCATGTACTAACTGTTCAGCATTTTGCATTGAAAGCATGTGCCGTAATTTAGATATATTTTTAAGATGATAGAATGCGGTTTTACAGATGTTAGAAACGTGGCTTTCAAATGAAAGATTGGTATCAAAGAGCACACCCAGGTTCCTCACTGACGGCGAGGGCTTGACAGAGCAGTCATCAAGTGTTAGACAGTATTCTCGGTTACTACATGTGGAGCTTTTCTGTCCAATAATTAAAAATTCAGTTTTATCTGAATTAAGTTGCAGAAAATTACTATTCATCCAATTTTTTATATCAGCTCTGCATTCCGTTAATCTTGTGAATTGGTAGGTTTCGTCAGGGCGTGAGGAAATATAGAGCTGAGTATCGTCAGCATAACAATGAAAACTAACGCCATGTTTCCTAATGATATCTCCCAGTGGAGCAGATACAGGGTGAAGAGCAGCGGTCCTAACACTGAGCCTTGCGGTACCCCATACTGAACTTGTGATCGGTGTGACATCTCTTCATTTACTGCTACAAACTGATAACGGTCAGATAAGTACGATTTAAACCATGCCAAAGCAGTTCCACTAACGCCAACATAATTTTCGATTCTATTCAGAAGAATATTGTAAACGATAGTAAATTTAATTCATACTGACTGAAAAGAATAATCATAGAGCTACATTTACAGCCGCGAGAGGGCGCTCTATGCTGCTCCTATTGCCTACCAATGAAGAAATCAACTGAAAACCGACAAACTCTTAACTGAAATATTAACTTAAAGACAACATCTGAGAAAGACTGAACACAAACACAATGCCCCTTCATAAAGAAAATCCTATTCTGCAAATTACAAACTGCATGTAGTAAAATCAGCAGCCATCTGTGGACTCGTTCCTCCAGCTCTGGCCATCTTTCTCTCAGTCTGCGATTAGCTTTGTTTTCTTCATTACAGTTAAAGTAACGTTTGCTTTTCTCCAGTCCCTCACAAGCTTCTCACTCACTCCAAACTTTCTTTCTGGTGCTCGGTTATGCACAGCGAGCGCTGCTTCTGCCCTAAAGCGAGTCATAGTCCAGTGCCACTTATAGTCCAGTGCCACTTATAGTCCAGTGCCACTTATAGTCCAGTGCCACTTATAGTCCAGTGCCACTTATAGTCCAGTGCCGCTTATAGTCCAGTGCCGCTTATGGTCCAGTGCCACTTATAGTCCAGTGCCACTTATAGTCCAGTGCGACTTATAGTCCAGTGCCGCTTATAGTCCAGTGCGGCTTATAGTCCAGTGCGCCTTATAGTCCAGTGCCACTTATAGTCCAGTGCCACTTATAGTCCAGTGCCACTTATAGTCCAGTGCGACTTATAGTCCAGTGCCACTTATAGTCCAGTGCCACTTATAGTCCAGTGCGACTTATAGTCCAGTGCCGCTTATAGTCCAGTGCGGCTTATAGTCCAGTGCGCCTTATAGTCCAGTGCCACTTATAGTCCAGTGCGGTTTATAGTCCACTGCCACTTACAGTCCAGTGCCACTTATAGTCCAGTGCGGCTTATAGTCCACTGCCACTTATAGTCCAGTGCCACTTATAGTCCAGTGCCACTTATAGTCCAGTGCCACTTATAGTCCAGTGCCACGTATAGTCCAGTGCCGCTTATAGTCCAGTGCCACTTATAGTCCAGTGCCGCTTATAGTCCAGTGCCACCTATAGTCCAGTGCAACTTATAGTCCAGTGAGCCCTATAGTCCAGTGCCACTTATATTCCACTGCCACTTATAGTCCAGTGCCACTTATAGTCCAGTGCGCCTTATAGTCCAGTGAGCCCTATAGTCCAGTGCCACTTATATTCCACTGCCACTTATAGTCCAGTGCCACTTATATTCCAGTGAGCCCTATAGTCCAGTGCCACTTATATTCCACTGCCACTTATAGTCCAGTGCCACTTATATTCCACTGCCACTTATAGTCCAGTGCCACTTATAGTCCAGTGCGACTTATAGTCCAGTGAGCCCTATAGTCCAGTGCCGCTTATAGTCCAGTGCGGCTTATAGTCCAGTGCGCCTTATAGTCCAGTGCCACTTATAGTCCACTGCCACTTACAGTCCAGTGCCACTTATAGTCCAGTGCGGCTTATAGTCCACTGCCACTTATAGTCCAGTGCCACTTATAGTCCAGTGCCACTTATAGTCCAGTGCCACTTATAGTCCAGTGCCACGTATAGTCCAGTGCCGCTTATAGTCCAGTGCCACTTATAGTCCAGTGCCGCTTATAGTCCAGTGCCACCTATAGTCCAGTGCAACTTATAGTCCAGTGAGCCCTATAGTCCAGTGCCACTTATATTCCACTGCCACTTATAGTCCAGTGCCACTTATAGTCCAGTGCGCCTTATAGTCCAGTGAGCCCTATAGTCCAGTGCCACTTATATTCCACTGCCACTTATAGTCCAGTGCCACTTATAGTCCAGTGAGCCCTATAGTCCAGTGCCACTTATATTCCACTGCCACTTATAGTCCAGTGCCACTTATATTCCACTGCCACTTATAGTCCAGTGCCACTTATAGTCCAGTGCGCCTTATAGTCCAGTGCGCCTTATAGTCCAGTTCCTCTTATAGTCCAGTGCCACTTATAGTCCAGTGCGGCTTATAGTCCAGTGCCTCTTATAGTCCAGTGCCACTTATAGTCCAGTGCCTCTTATAGTCCAGTGCCGCTTATAGTCCACTGCCACTTATAGTCCAGTGCCACTTATAGTCCAGTGCGGCTTATAGTCCAGTGCGGCTTATAGTCCAGTGCCACTTATAGTCCAGTGCCACTTATAGTCCAGTGCGGTTTATAGTCCAGTGCGGCTTATAGTCCAGTGCGGCTTATAGTCCAGTGTGGTTTATAGTCCAGTGCCACTTATAGTCCAGTGCCACTTATAGTCCAGTGCCGCTTACAGTCCAGTGCCACTTATAGTCCAGTGCCACTTATAGTCCAGTGCCGCTTATAGTCCACTGCCACTTATAGTCCAGTGCCACTTATAGTCCACTGCCACTTATAGTCCAGTGCCACTTATAGTCCAGTGCCACTTATAGTCCAGTGCCGCTTATAGTCCAGTGCCGCTTATAGTCCACTGCCACTTATAGGCCAGTGCCACCTATAGTCCAGTACCACTTATAGTCCACTGCCACTTATAGTCCAGTGCCACTTATAGTCCAGTGCCGCTTATAGTCCAGTGCCACTTATAGTCCAGTGCCGCTTACAGTCCAGTGCCACTTACAGTCCAGTGCCACTTATAGTCCAGTGCCACTTATAGTCCAGTGCCGCTTATAGTCCACTGCCACTTATAGTCCACTGCCACTTATAGTCCAGTGCCACTTATAGTCCAGTGCCGCTTATAGTCCACTGCCACTTATAGGCCAGTGCCACCTATAGTCCAGTGCCACTTATAGTCCAGTGCCACCTATAGTCCAGTGCCGCTTACAGTCCAGTGCCACTTATAGTCCAGTGCCGCTTACAGTCCAGTGCCACTTATAGTCCAGTGCCACTTATAGTCCAGTGCCGCTTATAGTCCAGTGCCGCTTATAGTCCACTGCCACTTATAGTCCACTGCCACTTATAGTCCAGTGCCGCTTATAGTCCAGTGCCGCTTATAGTCCAGTGCCACTTATAGTCCAGTGCCGCTTATAGTCCACTGCCACTTATAGGCCAGTGCCACCTATAGTCCAGTGCCACTTATAGTCCACTGCCACTTATAGTCCAGTGCCACTTATAGTCCAGTGCTGTTTATAGTCCAGTGCCGCTTATAGTCTAGTGCCACCTATAGTCCAGTGCCGCTTATAGTCCAGTGCCACCTATAGTCCAGTGCCACTTATAGTCCAGTGCCTCTTATAGTCCAGTGCGGCTTATAGTCCAGTGCTGCTTATAGTCCAGTGCGGCTTATAGTCCAGTGCCACTTATAGTCCAGTGCGGCTTATAGTCCAGTGCCACTTATAGTCCAGTGCCACTTATAGTCCAGTGCGGCTTATAGTCCAGTGCCACTTATAGTCCAGTTCCACTTATAGTCCAGTGCCACTTATAGTCCAGTGCCACTTATAGTCCAGTGCCGCTTATAGTCCAGTGCCACCTATAGTCCAGTGCCACTTATAGTCCAGTGCCGCTTATAGTCCAGTGCGGCTTATAGTCCAGTGCCGCTTATAGTCCAGTGCGGCTTATAGTCCAGTGCCACTTATAGTCCAGTGCCACTTATAGTCCAGTGCCGCTTATAGTCCAGTGCCGCTTATAGTCCACTGCCACTTATAGTCCAGTGCCACTTATAGTCCAGTGCGGCTTATAGTCCAGTGCGGCTTATAGTCCAGTGCCACTTATAGTCCAGTGCCACTTATAGTCCAGTTCCACTTATAGTCCAGTGCCACTTATAGTCCAGTGCCACTTATAGTCCAGTGCCGCTTATAGTCCAGTGCCACCTATAGCCCAGTGCCACTTATAGTCCAGTGCCTCTTATAGTCCAGTGCGGCTTATAGTCCAGTGCCGCTTATAGTCCAGTGCGGCTTATAGTCCAGTGCCACTTATAGTCCAGTGCCACTTATAGTCCAGTGCCGCTTATAGTCCAGTGCCGCTTACAGTCCA
>NC_090174.1:63577176-63579676 GCF_024679245.1 Pseudorasbora parva | reverse complement strand
AGGGACAGACAGACAGATGAACAGACGGACGGACAGACAGACAGACGGACAGACAGACGGACAGACAGACAGAGGGACAGACAGACAGACAGAGGGACAGACAGACAGAGGGACAGACAGACAGACAGAGGGACAGACAGACAGATGGACAGACAGAGGGACAGACGGACGGACAGACAGACAGATGAATAGACAGACAGACAGATGAACAGACAGACAGATGGACAGATAGACGGACAGACAGACAGACAGACGGACAGACAGACAGATGAATAGACAGACAGACAGATGAACAGACAGACAGATGGACAGATAGACGGACAGACAGACAGACGGACAGACAGAAGGACAGACGGACGGACAGATGGACAGACAGACAGACAGACAGACAGACAGACAGATGAATAGACAGACAGACAGATGAACAGACAGACAGATGGACAGACATACAGACAGATGAACAGACAGACAGACATATGGACAGACAGACAGATGAATAGACAGACAGATGAACAGACAGACAGACAGACAGATGGACAGACAGATGGACAGGCAGACAGATGAATAGACAGACAGATGTATAGACAGATGATCAGACAGACAGATGGACAGACAGACAGATGGACAGATAGACAGACGGACTGACAGACAGACAGAACCCCAGACAGACAGATAGACAGAACCACTGGCAGACAGACAGACAGACAGACAGAACCACTGGCAGACAGACAGACAGAATCACAGACAGACAGACAGATGAACAGACAGATGGACAGACAGACAGATTAACAGACAAACAGACAGATGGACAGACAGACAGATTAACAGACAGACAGACGGATGAACAGACAGACAGAACCACTGGCAGACAGACAGACAGACAGAACCACTGGCAGACAGACAGACAGACAGACAGAACCACTGGCAGACAGACAGACAGATGAACAGACAGACAGACAGATGGACAGACAGACAGACAGATGAACAGACAGACAGATGGGCAGACAGACAGACAGACAGACAGACAGATGGACAGACAGACAGATGAATAGACAGACAGATGAACAGACAGACAGACAGATGTATAGACAGATGATCAGATGGACAGATAGACAGACGGACTGACAGACAGACAGAACCCCAGAAAGACAGACAGACAGAACCACAGACAGACAGATAGACAGAACCACTGGCAGACAGTCAGACAGAACCACTGGCAGACAGACAGACAGACAGACAGAACCACTGGCAGACAGACAGACAGACAGATGGACAGACGGACAGATTAACAGACAGCTGGAGAAGTTGCAGGATATTGTTTGGAAGATGATTTTCAGTTGCAGCGCTGAGGAGTTTACTGGAGCGTGTCAGTGTTGGTCTGAATGTTGGTGTTGTTCCTCCTTCTCTCCGCAGGTCTCCAGTAATGTGGCTGAACATTTGGCTCATTCCCTTCAGGATTGCTCCAACATTCAGGAGATCTTCCAGACGCTTTACTCTCACGGATCCGCCATCTCCGAGAGCAAGATCCGAGAGTTTGAAGTGGAGACGGAGAGACTCAACAGGTTCGGGAACACACACACTGCAAAACACGCTGCTCTTACTCAGGCATTTACAATTACATTAACAATTGTGTGTTAATGTACGCATTAACAATTCTTACATCAAGATGCATTTACTAGATCAGTTAAACGACATAAGATATTTTTCCTTGTTTTTTTTTTTTTAAAACAATATCAAAATGAAGAGAGTTTTTGCTTTAAACAGGCAAAATAATCTTAATTCAAACAGGAAACAAGATTATTTTTCTCACCCCATTGGCAGATTATTTATCTTATTTTAAGCAAAAACTCTCTTCATTTAGAGTTATTTTCCCCAAAACAAGACAATTACTTTTGCTTGTCTAGTAAATACTTCTTGTTTTAAGAATTTTTAGATATTTTGACTAGAAACCAGACAAAAATACTGAGTAAGAAAAGCATTTTTTGCAGTGCATCGATAATGTGTGTGTGTCAGACACTCCGTCCATCTTTAGTGTGATTGTTGTTTCTCCTTTTTGTGTCTCAGTCGCATCGAGCACCTGAAGTCTCAGAATGATTTGCTGACCATCACACTGGAGGAGTGTAAGAGTAATGCGGAGCGGATGAGTATGCTGGTGGGCAAATACGAGTCCAACGCCACTGCGCTCAGACTGGCCCTGCAGTACAGGTACACACACTCACACCCAAACACACACACACACACACAGACACTTTCACACTCCCTCTCACACACACCCACACACCTATTCACACACACTCACACACTTATTAACACAAACTCAAACATTCACTCACACTCACTCACACACACACACACTCTCTCATACATTTTCACACGCTCCTTCACACACACTGACACTCTCACTCACACACTCACTCACACTTATTAACACACACACACACACTCACGCGCACACACACACACACACACACAAACTCTAGCACTCAGTCACTCACACAAA
>NC_090174.1:63564676-63574676 GCF_024679245.1 Pseudorasbora parva | reverse complement strand
GTGTGTGTGTGTGTGTATGTGTATGTGTGTGTGTAATTCTGCTGTCTGACAATCTGGACATGGTTCACCTGTTGCCCATGACAACACACTCTCATCTGAGCTGATGTGTGTGTGCAGTTTCCCATGAGCTTTAATTCAGATCCACTGCATCAGTCAAAGCAGATTCCAGGAATAGTATCCAGCTGCAGCCCTGCAGCACACCAGTTTACACACACCAGTTTCAGAACACCAGTTTACACACATCAGTTTCAGAACACCAGTTTACACACACCAGTTTCAGAACACCAGTTTACACACATCAGTTTCAGAACACCAGTTTACACACACCAGTTTCAGAACACCAGTTTACACACACCAGTTTCAGAACACCAGTTTCAGCACACCAGTTTCAGCACACCAGTTTCAGAACACCAGTTTCAGAACACCAGTTTCAGAACACCAGTTTACACACATCAGTTTCAGCACACCAGTTTCAGAACACCAGTTTCAGAACACCAGTTTACACACACCAGTTTCAGAACACCAGTTTCAGAACACCAGTTTCAGAACACCAGTTTACACACACCAGTTTAAGAACACCAGTTTAAGAACACCAGTTTCAGAACACCAGTTTACACACACCAGTTTCAGAACAACAGTTTCAGAACACCAGTTTCAGAACACCAGTTTCAGAACACCAGTTTACACACACCAGTTTCAGAACACCAGTTTCAGAACACCAGTTTCAGCACACCAGTTTCAGCACACCAGTTTCAGCACACCAGTTTCAGGACACCAGTTTCAGGACAGCACACCAGTTTATACACACAAGTTTCAGCACACCAGTTTACACAGACCACTTTCAGCACATCACTTCAGCACACCAGTTTCAGGACACCACACCAGTTTCAGCACACCAGTTTACACGCACCAGTTTCAGGACACCACACCACTTTCAGCACACCAGTCTACACACACCAGTTTCAGCACACCAGTTTCAGCACACCAGTTTACACAGACCACTTTCAGCACACCACTTTCAGGACACCAGTTTCAGCACACCAGTTTACACACACCAGTTTCAGCACACCAGTTTACACAGACCACTTTCAGCACACCACTTTCAAGACACCATTTTCAGAACACCAGTTTACACACACCAGTTTCAGAACACCAATTCAGCACACCAGTTTACACACACCAGTTTCAGAACACCAGTTTACACACACCAGTTTCAGAACACCAATTTCAGAACACCAGTTCAGCACACCAGTTTCAGGACACCAGTTTCAGGACACCAGTTTCAGCACACCAGTTTCAGGACACCAGTTTCAGCACACCACTTTCAGGACACCAGTTTACACACACCAGTTTCAGCACACCAGTTTCAGCACACCAGTTTACACACACCAGTTTTAAGACACCAGTTTATGCACACCAGTTTATGCACACCAGTTTCAGCACACCAGTTTACACACACCAGTTTCAGCGCACCACTTTCAGGACACCAGTTTGCACACACCACTTTCAGCTCACCACTTTCAGCACACCACTTTCAGGACACCAGTTTACACACACCAGTTTCAGCACACCAGTTTTGTCACACCACTTTCAGCACACCAGTTTCAGCACACCAGTTTAAGCACACCAGTTTACACAAACCAGTTTACACACTAGTTTACACACACCAGTTTCAGCACACCAGCTTTGAGCACACCAGTTTCGTCACACCACTTTCAGCACACCACTTTCAGCACACCAGTTTCAGAACACCAGTTTACACACACCAGTTAACACACACCAGTTTCAGGACACCAGTTTCAGGACAGCACACCAGTTTATACACACAAGTTTCAGCACACCAGTTTACACAGACCACTTTCAGCACATCACTTCAGCACACCAGTTTCAGGACACCACACCACTTTCAGCACACCAGTTTACACACACCAGTTTCAGGACACCACACCTCTTTCAGCACACCAGTTTACACACACCAGTTTCAGCACACCAGTTTCAGCACACCAGTTTACACAGACCACTTTCAGCACACCACTTTCAGGACACCAGATTCAGCACACCAGATTACACACACCAGTTTCAGCACACCACTTTCAGGACACCAGTTTACACACACCATTTTCAGAACACCAATTTACACACACCAGTTTCAGAACACCAGTTCAGCACACCAGTTTCAGAACACCAGTTTACACACACCAGTTTCAGAACACCAGTTTACACACACCAGTTTCAGAACACAAATTTCAGAACACCAGTTCAGCACACCAGTTTATGCACACCAGTTTCAGAACGCCAGTTTCAGCACACCAGTTTCAGCACACCAGTTTCAGCACACCAGTTTCAGCACACACCAGTTTCAGGACACCAGTTTCAGCACACCATTTTCAGCACACCAGTTTCAGAACACCAGTTTACACACACCAGTTTACACACTAGTTTACACACACCAGTTTGAGCACACCAGCTTTGAGCACACCAGTTTCGTCACACCACTTTCAGCACACCAGTTTCAGAACACCAGTTTACACACACCAGTTAACACACACCAGTTTCAGGACACCAGTTTCAGGACAGCACACCAGTTTATACACACAAGTTTCAGCACACCAGTTTACACACACCAGTTTCAGGACACCACACCACTTTCAGCACACCAGTTTACACACACCAGTTTCAGCACAGCAGTTTCAGCACACCAGTTTACACAGACCACTTTCAGCACACCACTTTCAGGACACCACTTTCAGCTCACCAGATTACACACACCAGTTTCAGCACACCACTTTCAGGACACCAGTTTACACACACCATTTTCAGAACACCAGTTTACACACACCAGTTTCAGAACACCAATTCAGCACACCAGTTTCAGAACACCAGTTTACACACACCAGTTTCAGAACAGCAGTTTACACACACCAGTTTCAGAACACCAGTTCAGCACACCAGTTTATGCACACCAGTTTCAGAACACCAGTTTCAGCACACCAGTTTCAGCACACCAGTTTACACACACCGGTTTCAGCACACCAGTTTACACACACCAGTTTTAGCACAGCAGTTTACACACACCAGTTTCAGGACACCAGTTTCAGCACACCAGTTTCAGGACACTAGTTTACACACACCAGTTTACACACACCAGTTTCAGGACACTAGTTTACACACACCAGTTTACACACACCAGTTTCAGGACAACAGTTTACACACACCAGTTTACACACACCAGTTTCAGGACACTAGTCTACACACACCAGTTTACACACACCAGTTTCAGCACACTAGTTTACACACACCACTTTTTTAGGACACCAGTTTCAGCACACAAGTTTCAGCACACCAGTTTCAGCACACCAGTTTCAGAACACCAGTTTCAGGACACCAGTTTCAGGACACCAGTTTCAGCAAACCAGTTTCAGCACACCAGTTTCAGCACACCAGTTTCAGGACACCAGTTTCAGGACAGCACACCAGTTTATACACACAAGTTTCAGCACACCAGTTTACACAGACCACTTTCAGCACATCACTTCAGCACACCAGTTTCAGGACACCACACCAGTTTCAGCACACCAGTTTACACGCACCAGTTTCAGGACACCACACCACTTTCAGCACACCAGTTTACACACACCAGTTTCAGCACACCAGTTTCAGCACACCAGTTTACACAGACCACTTTCAGCACACCACTTTCAGGACACCAGTTTCAGCACACCAGTTTCAGCACACCAGTTTCAGCACACCAGTTTACACAGACCACTTTCAGCACACCACTTTCAGGACACCATTTTCAGAACACCAGTTTACACACACCAGTTTCAGAACACCCATTCAGCACACCAGTTTACACACACCAGTTTCAGAACACCAGTTTACACACATCAGTTTCAGAACACCAATTTCAGAACACCAGTTCAGCACACCAGTTTCAGGACACCAGTTTCAGGACACCAGTTTCAGGACACCAGTTTCAGGACACCAGTTTCAGGACACCACTTTCAGCACACCACTTTCAGCACACCAGTTTACACACACCAGTTTCAGCACACCAGTTTACACACACCAGTTTTAAGACACCAGTTTCAGCACACCAGTTTATGCACACCAGTTTCAGCACACCAGCTTACACACACCAGTTTCAGCGCACCACTTTCAGGACACCAGTTTGCACACACCACTTTCAGCTCACCACTTTCAGCACACCACTTTCAGGACACCAGTTTACACACACCAGTTTCAGCACACCAGTTTGCACACACCCGTTTCAGAACGCCAGTTTCAGGACACCACTTTCAGGACACCACTTTCAGCACACCAGTTTCAGCACACCAGTTTCAGGACACCAGTTTCAGGACACCAGTTTCAGAACACCAGTTTCAACGCCAGTTTCAGAACACCAGTTTACACACACCAGTTTCAGAACACAAATTTCAGAACACCAGTTCAGCACACCAGTTTATGCACACCAGTTTCAGAACGCCAGTTTCAGCACACCAGTTTCAGCAAACCAGTTTCAGCACACCAGTTTCAGCACACCAGTTTACACACACCAGTTTACACATACCAGTTTTAGCACAGCAGTTTACACACACCAGTTTACACACACCAGTTTCAGGACACCAGTTTCAGCACACCAGTTTCAGCACACCAGTTTCAGCACACCAGTTTCAGAACACCAGTTTACACACACCAGTTTACACACTAGTTTACACACACCAGTTTGAGCACACCAGCTTTGAGCACACCAGTTTCGTCACACCACTTTCAGCACACCACTTTCAGAACACCAGTTTCAGAACACCAGTTTACACACACCAGTTAACACACACCAGTTTCAGGACACCAGTTTCAGGACAGCACACCAGTTTATACACACAAGTTTCAGCACACCAGTTTACACAGACCACTTTCAGCACATCACTTCAGCACACCAGTTTCAGGACACCACACCACTTTCAGCACACCAGTTTACACACACCAGTTTCAGGACACCACACCACTTTCAGCACACCAGATTACACACACCAGTTTCAGCACACCACTTTCAGGACACCAGTTTACACACACCATTCTCAGAACACCAGTTTACACACACCAGTTTCAGAACACCAATTCAGCACACCAGTTTCAGAACACCAGTTTACACACACCAGTTTCAGAACAGCAGTTTACACACACCAGTTTCAGAACACCAGTTCAGCACACCAGTTTATGCACACCAGTTTCAGAACACCAGTTTCAGCACACCAGTTTCAGCACACCAGTTTACACACACCAGTTTCAGCACACCAGTTTACACACACCAGTTTTAGCACAGCAGTTTACACACACCAGTTTACACACACCAGTTTCAGGACACCAGTTTCAGCACACCAGTTTCAGGACACCAGTTTACACACACCAGTTTACACACACCAGTTTCAGGACACCAGTTTACACACACCAGTTTCAGCACACTAGTTTACACACACCACTTTTTTAGGACACCAGTTTCAGCACACAAGTTTCAGCACACAAGTTTCAGCACACCAGTTTCAGCACACCAGTTTCAGAACACCAGTTTCAGAACACCAGTTTCAGAACACCAGTTTCAGCACACCAGTTTCAGGACACCAGTTTCAGGACAGCACACCAGTTTATACACACAAGTTTCAGCACACCAGTTTACACAGACCACTTTCAGCACATCACTTCAGCACACCAGTTTCAGGACACCACACCAGTTTCAGCACACCAGTTTACACGCACCAGTTTCAGGACACCACACCACTTTCAGCACACCAGTTTACACACACCAGTTTCAGCACACCAGTTTCAGCACACCAGTTTACACAGACCACTTTCAGCACACCACTTTCAGGACACCAGTTTCAGCACACCAGTTTACACACACCAGTTTCAGCACACCAGTTTCAGCACACCAGTTTACACAGACCACTTTCAGCACACCACTTTCAGGACACCATTTTCAGAACACCAGTTTACACACACCAGTTTCAGAACACCAATTCAGCACACCAGTTTACACACACCAGTTTCAGAACACCAGTTTACACACACCAGTTTCAGAACACCAATTTCAGAACACCAGTTCAGCACACCAGTTTCAGGACACCAGTTTCAGGACACCAGTTTCAGGACACCAGTTTCAGGACACCAGTTTTAGCACACCACTTTCAGGACACCAGTTTACACACACCAGTTTCAGCACACCAGTTTCAGCACACCAGTTTACACACACCAGTTTTAAGACACCAGTTTCAGCACACCAGTTTATGCACACCAGTTTCAGCACACCAGTTTACACACACCAGTTTCAGCGCACCACTTTCAGGACACCAGTTTGCACACACCACTTTCAGCTCACCACTTTCAGCACACCGCTTTCAGGACACCAGTTTACACACACCAGTTTCAGCACACCAGTTTCAGCACACCAGTTTCAGCACACCAGTTTTGTCACACCACTTTCAGCACACCAGTTTCAGCACACCAGTTTAGACACACCAGTTTGCACACACCAGTTTCAGGACACCACTTTCAGGACACCACTTTCAGCACACCACTTTCAGCACACCAGTTTCAGGACACCAGTTTCAGAACACCAGTTTCAACGCCAGTGTCAGCACACCAGTTTACACACACCACTTTCAGCACACCAGTTTTAGCACACCAGTTTCAGGACACCAGTTTACACACACCAGTTTCAGCACACCAGTTTCAGGACACCAGTTTACACACACCAGTTTCAGGACACCAGTTTACACACACCAGTTTCAGCACACCACTTTCAGGACACCAGTTAACACACACCAGTTTCAGGACACCAGTTTCAGCACACCAGTTTACTCACACCACTTTCAGCACACCAGTTTCAGGACACCAGTTTCAGAACACAAGTTTCAACGCCAGTTTCAGCACACCAGTTTCTGCACACCACTTTCAGCACACCACTTTCAGGACACCAGTTTACACACACCACTTTCAGCACACCAGTTTTAGCACACCAGTTTCAGGACACCCGTTTACACACACCAGTTTCAGCACACCAGTTTCAGGACACCAGTTTACACACACCAGTTTCAGGACACCAGTTTACACACACCAGTTTCAGCACACCACTTTCAGGACACCAGTTAACACACACCAGTTTCAGGACACCAGTCTCAGCACACCAGTTTACTCACACCACTTTCAGCACACCACTTTCAGCACACCACTTTCAGGACACCAGTTTACACACACCACTTTCAGCACACCAGTTTCAGGACACCAGTTTCAGCACACCAGTTTCAGCACACCAGTTTCAGCACACCAGTTTACACACACCAGTTTCAGCACACCAGTTTACACACACCGGTTTCAGCACACCACTTTCAACACACCACTTTCAACACACCACTTTCAACACACCAGTTTACACACACCAGTTTCAGCACACCAGTTTTAGCACACCACTTTCAACACAGCACTTTACACACACCAGTTTCAGCACACCAGTTTACACACACCGGTTTCAGCACACCACTTTCAACACACCAGTTTTCACACACCAGTTTCAGGACACAAGTTTACACACACCAGTTTCAGCACACCACTTTCAGGACACCAGTTTACACACACCAGTTTCAGCACACCAGTTTACACACACCGGTTTCAACACACCAGTTTACACACACCAGTTTCAGCACACCAGTTTCAACATTACCCATGTCCAGACTTTCCAAAAGACTTATAAATCAAACAGGATGAGTTTTTTTTTTTTGAGAAAGTAAAAATGCAGAATGTTTCCTGTGATGGGTAGGTTAAGTGTGTGCGTGTGCGTGTGCGTGTGCGTGTGCGTGTGCGTGTGCGTGTGCGTGTGCGTGTGTGTGTGTGTGTGTGTGTGTGTGTGTGTGTGTGTGTGTGTGTGTGTGTGTGTGTCTGTGCGTGCATGCGTGTGTGTGCAGCACCACCAGCTCGACGGCCAGCAGCTGTGACACTGATTTCTCCAGAGACGATGAGCAGCGTTTGAAGGATTACGTGCAGCAGCTGAAGAACGATCGTGCGGCGGTGAAGCTGACGATGCTGGAGCTGGAGAGCGTCCACATCGACCCGCTGAGCTGCGAACTCAAGCCCAGAGGAGACTCTCAGAGGCTGGACCTGGAGAACGCCGTGCTCATGCAGGAGCTCATGGCCATGAAGGTTAGAGTGTGTGTGTGTGTGTGTGTGTCTATTGAGAGTCCCCACAAAGATAGTGAACCAGACGTGTGTGTGTGTGCTCAGGAGGAGATGGCGGAGCTGAAGGCTCAGCTCTATCTGCTGGAGAAGGAGAAGAAGGCAGTGGAGCTGAAGCTGAGCACGCGTGAGGCGCAGGAGCAGGCCTACCTGGTGCACATCGAGCATCTGAAGGCGGAGGTGGAGGAGCATCAGGAGCAGCGGCGGCGCTCACTCAACTCAACCAGTGGAAGCAGCACAGGGGGGAAGGACAACTGCGGGAAGGTACACAACTACACAACACCACAACTACACAACATCAACAACACAACTACACAACAACAAACAACAACAACAACACACAACTCCACAACACAACACAGAATAACAACACACAACTCCACAACAACACACAACAACAACACAACTACACGACAACAACAACACACAACTTCACAACCACACACAACAACGACAACAACAATACACAACTCCACAACCACACACAACAACAACACACAACCACACACAACACCACAACTACACAACATCAACAACACAGCTACACAACAACAACAACACACAACTCCACAACACCACTCACAACAACAACAACAACACACAACTCCACAACCACACACAACAACAACATCAACACACAACTTCACAACCACACACAACAACAATAACACACAACTCCACAACCACACACAACAACAACACACAACTCCACAACCCAACACAACAACAACAACAACAACAACTCACAACTCTACAACCACACACAACAACAACACAACTCCACAACCACACACAACAACAACACCAGACAACAATAACACCAGATAATAACATCAACAATAACAACACCAGACAATAACATCAAAAACAACACCAGACCAGACAACAACAACAACAACACCAGACAACAACAACAGACAACAACAACCACACATCAACAACACCAGACAATAACATCAACAACAACACCAGACAACAACAACAACAAAAACACCAGACAACAACAACAGACAACAACAACCACACATCAACAACACCAGACAACAACACCAGACAACAACAACAACACCAGACAACAACAACCACAGATCAACAACAACAACAACAACACCAGACAACAACAACCACACAACAACAACACCAACAGACAACAACAACCACACAACAACAACAACACACAACAACAACAACAACAGACAACATCAACCACACATCAACAACACCAGACAACAACAACAGACAACATCAACCACACATCAACAACACCAGACAACAACAACAGACAACATCAACCACACATCAACAACACCAGACAACAACAACAGACAACATCAACCACACAACAACAACAACAACAACACCAGACAACAACAACCACACATCAACAACAACAACAACACCAGACAACAACAACCACACAACAAAAACACCAACAGACAACAACAACCACACAACAACAACAGACAACATCAACCACACATCAACAACACCAGACAACAACACCAGACAACAAAAACAACACATCAACAACAACAACAACACCAGACAACAACAACAACACACCCAGACAACAACAAACACACATCAACAACAACACACAACAATAACACCAGACAACAACAACAACAGACAACAACAACCACACAACAACAACACCAGACAACAACAACCACACATCAACAACAACACACAACAATAACACCAGACAACAACAACCAGACCCACACAACAACAACACCAGACAACAACAACCACACATCAACAACAACACCAGACA
>NC_090174.1:63434676-63559676 GCF_024679245.1 Pseudorasbora parva | reverse complement strand
TATGACTTATGAAGCCATTTATGACACAAAGTTGAAATTATGACTTATGAACCCATGTGTGACACAAAGTTGAAATTATGACTTATGAACCCATTTATGACACAAAGTTGAAATTATGACTTATGAACCCATTTATGACACAAAGTTGAAATTATGACTTATGAACCTATGTGTGACACAAAGTTGAAATTATGACTTATGAAGCCATTTATGACAAAGTTGAAATTACGACTTATGAACCCATTTATGACACAAAGTTGAAATTATGACTTATGAACCCATTTATGACACAAAGTTTAAATTATGACTTATGAACCTATGTATGACACAAAGTTTAAATTATGACTTATGAACCCATTTATGACACAAAGTTTAAATTATGACTTATGAACCCATGTGTGACACAAAGTTGAAATTATGACTTATGAACCCATGTGTGACACAAAGTTTAAATTATGACTTATGAACCCATGTGTGACACAAAGTTGAAATTATGACTTATGAACCCATGTGTGACACAAAGTTTAAATTATGACTTATGAACCCATTTATGACACAAAGTTTAAATTATGACTTATGAACCCATTTATGACACAAAGTTTAAATTATGACTTATGAACCCATGTGTGACACAAAGTTGAAATTATGACTTATGAACCCATGTGTGACACAAAGTTGAAATTATGACTTATGAAGCCATTTATGACACAAAATTGAAATTATGACTTATGAACCCATTTATGACACAAAGTTGAAATTATGACTTATGAACCCATTTATGACACAAAGTTGAAATTATGACTTATGAATCTATGTGTGACACAAAGTTGAAATTATGACTTATGAACCCATTTATGACACAAAGTTTAAATTATGACTTATGAACCCATGTGTGACACAAAGTTGAAATTATGACTTATGAACCTATGTGTGACACAAAGTTGAAATTATGACTTATGAACCCATGTGTGACACAAAGTTGAAATTATGACTTATGAACCCATGTGTGACACAAAGTTGAAATTATGACTTATGAACCCATTTATGACACAAAGTTGAAATTATGACTTATGAACCCATGTGTGACACAAAGTTGAAATTATGACTTATGAAGCCATTTACGACACAAAGTTGAAATTATGGCTTATGAAGCCATTTACGACACAAAGTTGAAATTATGACTTATGAACCTGTGTGACACAAAGTTGAAATTATGACTTATGAACCCATTAATGACACAAAGTTGAAATTATGACTTATGAACCCATTAATGACACAAAGTTGAAATTATGACTTATGAAGCCATTTATGACACAAAGTTGAAATTATGACTTATGAAGCCATTTATGACACAAAGTTGAAATTATGACTTATGAACCCATGTGTGACACAAAGTTGAAATTATGACTTATGAACCCATGTGTGACACAAAGTTGAAATTATGACTTATGAACCCATTTATGACACAAAGTTGAAATTATGACTTATGAAGCCATTTATGACACAAAGTTGAAATTATGACTTATGAAGCCATTTATGACACAAAGTTGAAATTATGACTTATGAACCCATGTGTGACACAAAGTTGAAATTATGACTTATGAACCCATTTATGACACGAAGTTGAAATTATGACTTATGAACCCATGTGTGACACAAAGTTGAAATTATGACTTATGAAGCCATTTATGACACAAAGTTGAAATTATGACTTATGAACCCATGTGTGACACAAAGTTGAAATTATGACTTATGAACCCATTTATGACACGAAGTTGAAATTATGACTTATGAACCCATTTACGACACAAAGTTGAAATTATGACTTATGAACCCATTTATGACACGAAGTTGAAATTATGGCTTATGAACCCATTTATGACACAAAGTTGAAATTATGACTTATGAACCCATGTGTGACACAAAGTTGAAATTATGACTAATGAAGCCATTTACGACACAAAGTTGAAATTATGGCTTATGAAGCCATTTACGACACAAAGTTGAAATTATGACTTATGAACCCATTTATGACACAAAGTTGAAATTATGGCTTATGAACCCATTTACGACACAAAGTTGAAATTATGGCTTATGAACCCATTAATGACACAAAGTTGAAATTATGACTTATGAACCCATTTATGACACAAAGTTGAAATTATGACTTATGAACCCATTAATGACACAAAGTTGAAATTATGACTTATGAACCTATGTGTGACACAAAGTTGAAATTATGACTTATGAACCCATTAATGACACAAAGTTGAAATTATGACTTATGAACCCATTAATGACACAAAGTTGAAATTATGACTTATGAACCCATTAATGACACAAAGTTGAAATTATGACTTATGAACCCATGTGTGACACAAAGTTGAAATTATGACTTATGAACCCATTAATGACACAAAGTTGAAATTATGACTTATGAACCCATTAATGACACAAAGTTGAAATTATGACTTATGAACCCATTTATGACACAAAGTTGAAATTATGACTTATGAACCCATTAATGACACAAAGTTGAAATTATGACTTATGAACCCATTAATGACACAAAGTTGAAATGATGACTTATGAACCCATTTATGACACAAAGTTGAAATTATGACTTATGAACCCATTAATGACACAAAGTTGAAATTATGACTTATGAACCCATTTATGACACAAAGTTGAAATTATGACTTATGAACCCATTAATGACACAAAGTTGAAATTATGACTTATGAACCCATTAATGACACAAAGTTGAAATTATGACTTATGAAGCCATTTATGACAAAGTTGAAATTACGACTTATGAACCCATTTATGACACAAAGTTGAAATTATGACTTATGAACCCATTTATGACACAAAGTTGAAATTATGACTTATGAAGCCATTTATGACAAAGTTGAAATTACGACTTATGAACCCATTTATGACACAAAGTTGAAATTATGACTTATGAACCCATTTATGACACAAAGTTGAAATTATGACTTATGAACCTATGTATGACACAAAGTTGAAATTATGACTTATGAACCCATTTATGACACAAAGTTTAAATTATGACTTATGAACCCATGTGTGACACAAAGTTGAAATTATGACTTATGAACCCATTTATGACACAAAGTTTAAATTATGACTTATGAACCCATGTGTGACACAAAGTTGAAATTATGACTTATGAACCCATGTGTGACACAAAGTTGAAATTATGACTTATGAACCCATGTGTGACACAAAGCTGAAATTATGACTTATGAACCCATTTATGGCACAAAGTTGAAATTATGACTTATGAACCCATGTGTGACACAAAGTTGAAATTATGACTTATGAACCCATTAATGACACAAAGTTGAAATTATGACTTATGAACCCATTAATGACACAAAGTTGAAATTATGACTTATGAACCCATGTGTGACACAAAGTTGAAATTATGACTTATGAAGCCATTTATGACAAAGTTGAAATTACGACTTATGAACCCATTTATGACACAAAGTTGAAATTATGACTTATGAATCCATTTATGACACAAAGTTGAAATTATGACTTATGAACCTATGTATGACACAAAGTTAAAAAATTATGACTTAAGAACCCATTTATGACACAAAGTTTAAATTGTGACTTATGAACCCATGTGTGACACAAAGTTGAAATTATGACTTATGAACCTATGTGTGACACAAAGTTGAAATTATGACTTATGAACCCATGTGTGACACAAAGTTGAAATTATGACTTATGAACCCATGTGTGACACAAAGTTGAAATTATGACTTATGAACCCATTTATGACACAAAGTTGAAATTATGACTTATGAACCCATGTGTGACACAAAGTTGAAATTATGACTTATGAAGCCATTTACGACACAAAGTTGAAATTATGACTTATGAACCTGTGTGACACAAAGTTGAAATTATGACTTATGAACCCATTAATGACATAAAGTTGAAATTATGACTTATGAACCTATGTGTGACACAAAGTTGAAATTATGACTTATGAACCCATGTGTGACACAAAGTTGAAATTATGACTTATGAACCCATGTGTGACACAAAGTTGAAATTATGACTTATGAACCCATTTATGACACAAAGTTTAAATTATGACTTATGAAGCCATTTATGACACAAAGTTTAAATTATGACTTATGAACCCATGTGTGACACAAAGTTGAAATTATGACTTATGAACCCATGTGTGACACAAAGTTGAAATTATGATTTATGAACCCATGTGTGACACAAAGCTGAAATTATGACTTATGAACCCATTTATGGCACAAAGTTGAAATTATGACTTATGAACCCATGTGTGACACAAAGATGAAATTATGACTTATGAACCCACGTGTGACACAAAGCTGAAATTATGACTTATGAAGCCATTTATGACATAAAGTTGAAATTATGACTTATGAACCTATGTGTGACACAAAGTTGAAATTATGACTTATGAACCCACGTGTGACACAAAGCTGAAATTATGACTTATGAACCCATTTATGACACAAAGTTGAAATTATGACTTATGAACCTATGTGTGACACAAAGTTGAAATTATGACTTATGAACCTATGTGTGACACAAAGCTGAAATTATGACTTATGAACCTATGTGTGACACAAAGTTGAAATTATGACTTATGAACCTATGTGTGACACAAAGTTTAAATTATGACTTATGAACCTATGTGTGACACAAAGTTGAAATTATGACTTATGAACCCACGTGTGACACAAAGCTGAAATTATGACTTATGAACCCATTTATGACACAAAGTTGAAATTATGACTTATGAACCCATGTGTGACACAAAGTTGAAATTATGACTTATGAAGCCATGTGTGACACAAAGTTGAAATTATGACTTATGAACCCACGTGTGACACAAAGCTGAAATTATGACTTATGAACCCATTTATGACACAAAGTTGAAATTATGACTTATGAACCCATGTGTGACACAAAGTTTAAATTATGACTTATGAACCTATGTGTGACACAAAGTTGAAATTATGACTTATGAACCCACGTGTGACACAAAGCTGAAATTATGACTTATGAACCCATTTATGACACAAAGTTGAAATTATGACTTATGAACCCATTTATGACACAAAGTTGAAATTATGACTTATGAACCTATGTGTGACACAAAGTTGAAATTATGACTTATGAACCTATGTGTGACACAAAGTTTAAATTATGACTTATGAACCTATGTGTGACACAAAGTTGAAATTATGACTTATGAACCCACGTGTGACACAAAGCTGAAATTATGACTTATGAACCCATTTATGACACAAAGTTGAAATTGTGACTTATGAACCCACGTGTGACACAAAGCTGAAATTATGACTTATGAACCCATTTATGACATAAAGTTGAAATTATGACTTATTAAGCCATTTATGACACAAAGTTGAAATTATGACGTATGAACCCATTTATGACACAAAGCTGAAATTATGACGTATGAACCTATGTGTGACACAAAGTTGAAATTATGACTTATGAACCCATTTATGACACAAAGCTGAAATTATGACGTATGAACCTATGTGTGACACAAAGTTGAAATTATGACTTATGAAGCCATTTATGACACAAAGTTGAAATTATGACTTATGAACCCATGTGTGACACAAAGTTGAAATTATGACTTATGAAGCCATTTATGACATAAAGTTGAAATTATGACTTATGAACCCATGTGTGACACAAAGTTGAAATTATGACTTATGAACCCATTTATGACACAAAGTTTAAATTATGACTTATGAACCCATGTGTGACACAAAGTTGAAATTATGACTTATGAACCCATTTATGACACAAAGTTTAAATTATGACTTATGAACCTATGTGTGACACAAAGCTGAAATTATGACTTATGAACCCATGTGTGACACAAAGTTTAAATTATGACTTATGAAGCCATTTATGACATAAAGTTGAAATTATGACTTATGAAGCCATTTATGACACAAAGTTGAAATTATGACTTATGAAGCCATTTATGACACAAAGTTGAAATTATGACTTATGAACCCATTAATGACACAAAGTTGAAATTATGACTTATGAAGCCATTTATGACATAAAGTTGAAATTATGACTTATGAAGCCATTTATGACACAAAGTTGAAATTATGACTTATGAACCCATTTATGACACAAAGTTGAAATTATGACTTATGAAGCCATTTATGACATAAAGTTGAAATTATGACTTATGAAGCCATTTATGACACAAAGTTGAAATTATGACTTATGAAGCCATTTATGACACAAAGTTGAAATTATGACTTATGAACCCATTTATGACACAACGTTGATATTATGACTTATGAAGCCATTTATGACACAAAGTTGAAATTATGACTTATGAAGCCATTTATGACATAAAGTTGAAATTATGACTTATGAACCCATTTATGACACAAAAGTGAAATTATGACTTATGAACCCATTTATGACACAAAGTTGAAATTATGACTTATGAACCCATTTATGACACAACGTTGATATTATGACTTATGAACCCATTTATGACACAAAGTTGAAATTATGACTTATGAACCCATTAATGACACAAAGTTGAAATTATGACTTATGAAGCCATTTATGACATAAAGTTGAAATTATGACTTATGAAGCCATTTATGACATAAAGTTGAAATTATGACTTAAGAAGCCATTTATGACATAAAGTTGAAATTATGACTTATGAAGCCATGTGTGACACAAAGTTGAAATTATGACTTATGAACCTATGTGTGACACAAAGTTGAAATTATGACTTATGAAGCCATTTATGACACAAAGTTGAAATTATGACTTATGAAGCCATGTGTGACACAAAGTTGAAATTATGACTTATGAAGCCATGTGTGACACAAAGTTGAAATTATGACTTATGAACCCATTTATGACACAACGTTGATATTATGACTTATGAAGCCATTTATGACACAAAGTTGAAATTATGACTTATGAACCCATGTGTGACACAAAGTTGAAATTATGACTTATGAAGCCATTTATGACGTAAAGTTGAAAATATGACTTATGAACCCATGTGTGACACAAAGTTGAAATTATGACTTATGAAGCCATTTATGACATAAAGTTGAAATTATGACTTATGAAGCCATTTATGACACAAAGTTGAAATTATGACTTATGAAGCCATGTGTGACACAAAGTTGAAATTATGACTTATGAAGCCATTTATGACACAAAGTTGAAATTATGACTTATGAACCTATGTGTGACACAAAGTTGAAATTATGACTTATGAAGCCATTTATGACACAAAGTTGAAATTATGACTTATGAACCTATGTGTGACACAAAGTTGAAATTATGACTTATGAACCTATGTGTGACACAAAGTTGAAATTATGACTTATGAACCCATGTGTGACACAAAGTTGAAATTATGACTTATGAACCTATGTGTGACACAAAGTTGAAATTATGACTTATGAACCCATGTGACACAAAGTTGAAATTATGACTTATGAACCTATGTGTGACACAAAGTTGAAATTATGACTTATGAAGCCATTTATGACACAAAGTTGAAATTATGACTTATGAAGCCATGTGTGACACAAAGTTGAAATTATGACTTATGAACCCATTTATGACACAAAGTTGAAATTATGACTTATGAAGCCATGTATGACACAAAGTTGAAATTATGACTTATGAACCCATGTGTGACACAAAGTTGAAATTATGACTTATGAAGCCATTTATGACACAAAGTTGAAATTATGACTTATGAACCCATTAATGACACAAAGTTGAAATTATGACTTATGAACCCATGTGTGACACAAAGTTGAAATTATGACTTATGAAGCCATTTATGACACAAAGTTGAAATTATGACTTATGAACCTATGTGTGACACAAAGTTGAAATTATGACTTATGAACCCATGTGTGACACAAAGTTGAAATTATGACTTATGAACCCATGTGTGACACAAAGTTGAAATTATGACTTATGAACCCATTTATGACACAAAGTTGAAATTATGACTTATGAACCCATGTGTGACACAAAGTTGAAATTATGACTTATGAACCCATGTGTGACACAAAGTTGAAATTATGACTTATGAACCCATGTGTGACACAAAGTTGAAATTATGACTTATGAACCCATTTATGACACAAAGTTGAAATTATGACTTATGAACCCATGTGTGACACAAAGTTGAAATTATGACTTATGAACCCATGTGTGACACAAAGTTGAATTTATGACTTATGAAGCCATTTATGACACAAAGTTGAAATTATGACTTATGAACCCATGTGTGACACAAAGTTGAAATTATGACTTATGAACCCATTTATGACACAAAGTTGAAATTATGACTTATGAACCCATTTATGACACAAAGTTGAAATTATGACTTATGAACCTATGTGTGACACAAAGTTGAAATTATGACTTATGAAGCCATTTATGACAAAGTTGAAATTACGACTTATGAACCCATTTATGACACAAAGTTGAAATTATGACTTATGAACCCATTTATGACACAAAGTTTAAATTATGACTTATGAACCTATGTATGACACAAAGTTTAAATTATGACTTATGAACCCATTTATGACACAAAGTTTAAATTATGACTTATGAACCCATGTGTGACACAAAGTTGAAATTATGACTTATGAACCCATGTGTGACACAAAGTTTAAATTATGACTTATGAACCCATGTGTGACACAAAGTTGAAATTAGGACTTATGAACCCATGTGTGACACAAAGTTTAAATTATGACTTATGAACCCATTTATGACACAAAGTTTAAATTATGACTTATGAACCCATTTATGACACAAAGTTTAAATTATGACTTATGAACCCATGTGTGACACAAAGTTGAAATTATGACTTATGAACCCATGTGTGACACAAAGTTGAAATTATGACTTATGAAGCCATTTATGACACAAAATTGAAATTATGACTTATGAACCCATTTATGACACAAAGTTGAAATTATGACTTATGAACCCATTTATGACACAAAGTTGAAATTATGACTTATGAATCTATGTGTGACACAAAGTTGAAATTATGACTTATGAACCCATTTATGACACAAAGTTTAAATTATGACTTATGAACCCATGTGTGACACAAAGTTGAAATTATGACTTATGAACCTATGTGTGACACAAAGTTGAAATTATGACTTATGAACCCATGTGTGACACAAAGTTGAAATTATGACTTATGAACCCATGTGTGACACAAAGTTGAAATTATGACTTATGAACCCATTTATGACACAAAGTTGAAATTATGACTTATGAACCCATTTGTGACACAAAGTTGAAATTATGACTTATGAAGCCATTTACGACACAAAGTTGAAATTATGGCTTATGAAGCCATTTACGACACAAAGTTGAAATTATGACTTATGAACCTGTGTGACACAAAGTTGAAATTATGACTTATGAACCCATTAATGACACAAAGTTGAAATTATGACTTATGAACCCATTAATGACACAAAGTTGAAATTATGACTTATGAAGCCATTTATGACACAAAGTTGAAATTATGACTTATGAAGCCATTTATGACACAAAGTTGAAATTATGACTTATGAACCCATGTGTGACACAAAGTTGAAATTATGACTTATGAACCCATGTGTGACACAAAGTTGAAATTATGACTTATGAACCCATTTATGACACAAAGTTGAAATTATGACTTATGAAGCCATTTATGACACAAAGTTGAAATTATGACTTATGAAGCCATTTATGACACAAAGTTGAAATTATGACTTATGAACCCATGTGTGACACAAAGTTGAAATTATGACTTATGAACCCATTTATGACACGAAGTTGAAATTATGACTTATGAACCCATGTGTGACACAAAGTTGAAATTATGACTTATGAAGCCATTTATGACACAAAGTTGAAATTATGACTTATGAACCCATGTGTGACACAAAGTTGAAATTATGACTTATGAACCCATTTATGACACGAAGTTGAAATTATGACTTATGAACCCATTTACGACACAAAGTTGAAATTATGACTTATGAACCCATTTATGACACGAAGTTGAAATTATGGCTTATGAACCCATTTATGACACAAAGTTGAAATTATGACTTATGAACCCATTTATGACACGAAGTTGAAATTATGACTTATGAACCCATTTACGACACAAAGTTGAAATTATGACTTATGAACCCATTTATGACACGAAGTTGAAATTATGGCTTATGAACCCATTTATGACACAAAGTTGAAATTATGACTTATGAACCCATGTGTGACACAAAGTTGAAATTATGACTAATGAAGCCATTTACGACACAAAGTTGAAATTATGGCTTATGAAGCCATTTACGACACAAAGTTGAAATTATGACTTATGAACCCATTTATGACACAAAGTTGAAATTATGGCTTATGAACCCATTTACGACACAAAGTTGAAATTATGGCTTATGAACCCATTAATGACACAAAGTTGAAATTATGACTTATGAACCCATTTATGACACAAAGTTGAAATTATGACTTATGAACCCATTAATGACACAAAGTTGAAATTATGACTTATGAACCTATGTGTGACACAAAGTTGAAATTATGACTTATGAACCCATTAATGACACAAAGTTGAAATTATGACTTATGAACCCATTAATGACACAAAGTTGAAATTATGACTTATGAACCCATTAATGACACAAAGTTGAAATTATGACTTATGAACCCATGTGTGACACAAAGTTGAAATTATGACTTATGAACCCATTAATGACACAAAGTTGAAATTATGACTTATGAACCCATTAATGACACAAAGTTGAAATTATGACTTATGAACCCATTTATGACACAAAGTTGAAATTATGACTTATGAACCCATTAATGACACAAAGTTGAAATGATGACTTATGAACCCATTTATGACACAAAGTTGAAATTATGACTTATGAACCCATTAATGACACAAAGTTGAAATTATGACTTATGAACCCATGTGTGACACAAAGTTGAAATTATGACTTATGAACCCATTAATGACACAAAGTTGAAATTATGACTTATGAACCCATTAATGACACAAAGTTGAAATTATGACTTATGAACCCATTTATGACACAAAGTTGAAATTATGACTTATGAACCCATTAATGACACAAAGTTGAAATGATGACTTATGAACCCATTTATGACACAAAGTTGAAATTATGACTTATGAACCCATTAATGACACAAAGTTGAAATTATGACTTATGAACCCATTTATGACACAAAGTTGAAATTATGACTTATGAACCCATTAATGACACAAAGTTGAAATTATGACTTATGAACCCATTAATGACACAAAGTTGAAATTATGACTTATGAAGCCATTTATGACAAAGTTGAAATTACGACTTATGAACCCATTTATGACACAAAGTTGAAATTATGACTTATGAACCCATTTATGACACAAAGTTGAAATTATGACTTATGAAGCCATTTATGACAAAGTTGAAATTACGACTTATGAACCCATTTATGACACAAAGTTGAAATTATGACTTATGAACCCATTTATGACACAAAGTTGAAATTATGACTTATGAACCTATGTATGACACAAAGTTGAAATTATGACTTATGAACCCATTTATGACACAAAGTTTAAATTATGACTTATGAACCCATGTGTGACACAAAGTTGAAATTATGACTTATGAACCCATTTATGACACAAAGTTTAAATTATGACTTATGAACCCATGTGTGACACAAAGTTGAAATTATGACTTATGAACCCATGTGTGACACAAAGTTGAAATTATGACTTATGAACCCATTTATGACACAAAGCTGAAATTATGACTTATGAACCCATTTATGACACAAAGCTGAAATTATGACTTATGAACCCATTAATGACACAAAGTTGAAATTATGACTTATGAACCCATGTGTGACACAAAGTTGAAATTATGACTTATGAACCCATTAATGACACAAAGTTGAAATTATGACTTATGAACCCATTAATGACACAAAGTTGAAATTATGACTTATGAACCCATGTGTGACACAAAGTTGAAATTATGACTTATGAAGCCATTTATGACAAAGTTGAAATTACGACTTATGAACCCATTTATGACACAAAGTTGAAATTATGACTTAAGAACCCATTTATGACACAAAGTTGAAATTATGACTTATGAACCTATGTGTGACACAAAGTTGAAATTATGACTTATGAACCCATGTGTGACACAAAGTTGAAATTATGACTTATGAACCCATGTGTGACACAAAGTTGAAATTATGACTTATGAACCCATTTATGACACAAAGTTGAAATTATGACTTATGAACCCATGTGTGACACAAAGTTGAAATTATGACTTATGAAGCCATTTACGACACAAAGTTGAAATTATGACTTATGAACCTGTGTGACACAAAGTTGAAATTATGACTTATGAACCCATTAATGACATAAAGTTGAAATTATGACTTATGAACCTATGTGTGACACAAAGTTGAAATTATGACTTATGAACCCATGTGTGACACAAAGTTGAAATTATGACTTATGAACCCATGTGTGACACAAAGTTGAAATTATGACTTATGAACCCATTTATGACACAAAGTTTAAATTATGACTTATGAAGCCATTTATGACACAAAGTTTAAATTATGACTTATGAACCCATGTGTGACACAAAGTTGAAATTATGACTTATGAACCCATGTGTGACACAAAGTTGAAATTATGATTTATGAACCCATGTGTGACACAAAGCTGAAATTATGACTTATGAACCCATTTATGGCACAAAGTTGAAATTATGACTTATGAACCCATGTGTGACACAAAGATGAAATTATGACTTATGAACCCACGTGTGACACAAAGCTGAAATTATGACTTATGAAGCCATTTATGACATAAAGTTGAAATTATGACTTATGAACCTATGTGTGACACAAAGTTGAAATTATGACTTATGAACCCACGTGTGACACAAAGCTGAAATTATGACTTATGAACCCATTTATGACACAAAGTTGAAATTATGACTTATGAACCTATGTGTGACACAAAGTTGAAATTATGACTTATGAACCTATGTGTGACACAAAGCTGAAATTATGACTTATGAACCTATGTGTGACACAAAGTTGAAATTATGACTTATGAACCTATGTGTGACACAAAGTTTAAATTATGACTTATGAACCTATGTGTGACACAAAGTTGAAATTATGACTTATGAACCCACGTGTGACACAAAGCTGAAATTATGACTTATGAACCCATTTATGACACAAAGTTGAAATTATGACTTATGAACCCATGTGTGACACAAAGTTGAAATTATGACTTATGAAGCCATGTGTGACACAAAGTTGAAATTATGACTTATGAACCCACGTGTGACACAAAGCTGAAATTATGACTTATGAACCCATTTATGACACAAAGTTGAAATTATGACTTATGAACCCATGTGTGACACAAAGTTTAAATTATGACTTATGAACCTATGTGTGACACAAAGTTGAAATTATGACTTATGAACCCACGTGTGACACAAAGCTGAAATTATGACTTATGAACCCATTTATGACACAAAGTTGAAATTATGACTTATGAACCCATTTATGACACAAAGTTGAAATTATGACTTATGAACCTATGTGTGACACAAAGTTGAAATTATGACTTATGAACCTATGTGTGACACAAAGTTTAAATTATGACTTATGAACCTATGTGTGACACAAAGTTGAAATTATGACTTATGAACCCACGTGTGACACAAAGCTGAAATTATGACTTATGAACCCATTTATGACACAAAGTTGAAATTGTGACTTATGAACCCACGTGTGACACAAAGCTGAAATTATGACTTATGAACCCATTTATGACATAAAGTTGAAATTATGACTTATTAAGCCATTTATGACACAAAGTTGAAATTATGACGTATGAACCCATTTATGACACAAAGCTGAAATTATGACGTATGAACCTATGTGTGACACAAAGTTGAAATTATGACTTATGAACCCATTTATGACACAAAGCTGAAATTATGACGTATGAACCTATGTGTGACACAAAGTTGAAATTATGACTTATGAAGCCATTTATGACACAAAGTTGAAATTATGACTTATGAACCCATGTGTGACACAAAGTTGAAATTATGACTTATGAAGCCATTTATGACATAAAGTTGAAATTATGACTTATGAACCCATGTGTGACACAAAGTTGAAATTATGACTTATGAACCCATTTATGACACAAAGTTTAAATTATGACTTATGAACCCATGTGTGACACAAAGTTGAAATTATGACTTATGAACCCATTTATGACACAAAGTTTAAATTATGACTTATGAACCTATGTGTGACACAAAGCTGAAATTATGACTTATGAACCCATGTGTGACACAAAGTTTAAATTATGACTTATGAAGCCATTTATGACATAAAGTTGAAATTATGACTTATGAAGCCATTTATGACACAAAGTTGAAATTATGACTTATGAAGCCATTTATGACACAAAGTTGAAATTATGACTTATGAACCCATTAATGACACAAAGTTGAAATTATGACTTATGAAGCCATTTATGACATAAAGTTGAAATTATGACTTATGAAGCCATTTATGACACAAAGTTGAAATTATGACTTATGAACCCATTTATGACACAAAGTTGAAATTATGACTTATGAAGCCATTTATGACATAAAGTTGAAATTATGACTTATGAAGCCATTTATGACACAAAGTTGAAATTATGACTTATGAAGCCATTTATGACACAAAGTTGAAATTATGACTTATGAACCCATTTATGACACAACGTTGATATTATGACTTATGAAGCCATTTATGACACAAAGTTGAAATTATGACTTATGAAGCCATTTATGACATAAAGTTGAAATTATGACTTATGAACCCATTTATGACACAAAAGTGAAATTATGACTTATGAACCCATTTATGACACAAAGTTGAAATTATGACTTATGAACCCATTTATGACACAACGTTGATATTATGACTTATGAACCCATTTATGACACAAAGTTGAAATTATGACTTATGAACCCATTAATGACACAAAGTTGAAATTATGACTTATGAAGCCATTTATGACATAAAGTTGAAATTATGACTTATGAAGCCATTTATGACATAAAGTTGAAATTATGACTTAAGAAGCCATTTATGACATAAAGTTGAAATTATGACTTATGAAGCCATGTGTGACACAAAGTTGAAATTATGACTTATGAACCTATGTGTGACACAAAGTTGAAATTATGACTTATGAAGCCATTTATGACACAAAGTTGAAATTATGACTTATGAAGCCATGTGTGACACAAAGTTGAAATTATGACTTATGAAGCCATGTGTGACACAAAGTTGAAATTATGACTTATGAACCCATTTATGACACAACGTTGATATTATGACTTATGAAGCCATTTATGACACAAAGTTGAAATTATGACTTATGAACCCATGTGTGACACAAAGTTGAAATTATGACTTATGAAGCCATTTATGACATAAAGTTGAAAATATGACTTATGAACCCATGTGTGACACAAAGTTGAAATTATGACTTATGAAGCCATTTATGACATAAAGTTGAAATTATGACTTATGAAGCCATTTATGACACAAAGTTGAAATTATGACTTATGAAGCCATGTGTGACACAAAGTTGAAATTATGACTTATGAAGCCATTTATGACACAAAGTTGAAATTATGACTTATGAACCTATGTGTGACACAAAGTTGAAATTATGACTTATGAACCTATGTGTGACACAAAGTTGAAATTATGACTTATGAACCCATGTGTGACACAAAGTTGAAATTATGACTTATGAACCTATGTGTGACACAAAGTTGAAATTATGACTTATGAACCTATGTGTGACACAAAGTTGAAATTATGACTTATGAACCTATGTGTGACACAAAGTTGAAATTATGACTTATGAACCCATGTGTGACACAAAGTTGAAATTTTGACTTATGAATCCATGTGTGACACAAAGTTGAAATTATGACTTATGAAGCCATTTATGACATAAAGTTGAAAATATGACTTATGAACCCATGTGTGACACAAAGTTGAAATTATGACTTATGAAGCCATTTATGACACAAAGTTGAAATTATGACTTATGAACCCATGTGTCACACAAAGTTGAAATTATGACTTATGAAGCCATTTATGACATAAAGTTGAAAATATGACTTATGAACCCATGTGTGACACAAAGTTGAAATTATGACTTATGAAGCCATTTATGACATAAAGTTGAAATTATGACTTATGAAGCCATTTATGACACAAAGTTGAAATTATGACTTATGAAGCCATGTGTGACACAAAGTTGAAATTATGACTTATGAAGCCATTTATGACATAAAGTTGAAATTATGACTTATGAAGCCATTTATGACACAAAGTTGAAATTATGACTTATGAACCTATGTGTGACACAAAGTTGAAATTATGACTTATGAACCTATGTGTGACACAAAGTTGAAATTATGACTTATGAACCCATGTGTGACACAAAGTTGAAATTATGACTTATGAACCTATGTGTGACACAAAGTTGAAATTATGACTTATGAACCCATGTGACACAAAGTTGAAATTATGACTTATGAACCTATGTGTGACACAAAGTTGAAATTATGACTTATGAACCTATGTGTGACACAAAGTTGAAATTATGACTTATGAACCTATGTGTGACACAAAGTTGAAATTATGACTTATGAACCTATGTGTGACACAAAGTTGAAATTATGACTTATGAACCTATGTGTGACACAAAGTTGAAATTATGACTTATGAACCCATGTGTGACACAAAGTTGAAATTATGACTTATGAACCCATGTGTGACACAAAGTTGAAATTATGACTTATGAACCTATGTGTGACACAAAGTTGAAATTATGACTTATGAACCCATTTATGACATAAAGTTGAAATTATGACTTATGAACCTATGTGTGACACAAAGTTGAAATTATGACTAATGAACCCATGTGTGCCACAAAGTTGAAATTATGACTTATGAACCCATTTATGACACAAAGTTGAAATTATGACTTATGAACCTATGTGTGACACAAAGTTGAAATTATGACTTATGAACCCATGTGTGCCACAAAGTTGAAATTATGACTTATGAACCCATTTATGACACAAAGTTGAAATTATGACTTATGAACCCATGTGTGACACAAAGTTGAAATTATGACTTATGAACCTATGTGTGACACAAAGTTGAAATTATGACTTATGAACCTATGTGTGACACAAAGTTGAAATTATGACTTATGAACCTATGTGTGACACAAAGTTGAAATTATGACTTATGAACCCATGTGTGACACAAAGTTGAAATTATGACGTATGAACCCATGTGTGCCACAAAGTTTAAATTATGACTTATGAACCCATGTGTGACACAAAGTTGAAATTATGACTTATGAACCCATGTGTGACACAAAGTTGAAATTATGACTTATGAACCCATGTGTGACACAAAGCTGAAATTATGACTTATGAACCCATTTATGGCACAAAGTTGAAATTATGACTTATGAACCCATGTGTGACACAAAGTTGAAATTATGACTTATGAACCCATTAATGACACAAAGTTGAAATTATGACTTATGAACCCATTAATGACACAAAGTTGAAATTATGACTTATGAACCCATGTGTGACACAAAGTTGAAATTATGGCTTATGAAGCCATTTACGACACAAAGTTGAAATTATGACTTATGAACCCATTTATGACACAAAGTTTAAATTATGACTTATGAAGCCATTTATGACACAAAGTTTAAATTATGACTTATGAACCCATGTGTGACACAAAGTTGAAATTATGACTTATTAACCCATGTGTGACACAAAGTTGAAATTATGACTTATGAACCCATGTGTGACACAAAGCTGAAATTATGACTTATGAACCCATTTATGGCACAAAGTTGAAATTATGACTTATGAACCCATGTGTGACACAAAGTTGAAATTATGACTTATGAAGCCATTTATGACATAAAGTTGAAATTATGACTTATGAACCCATGTGTGACACAAAGTTGAAATTATGACTTATGAACCCACGTGTGACACAAAGCTGAAATTATGACTTATGAACCCATTTATGACACAAAGTTGAAATTATGACTTATGAACCTATGTGTGACACAAAGTTGAAATTATGACTTATGAACCTATGTGTGACACAAAGCTGAAATTATGACTTATGAACCTATGTGTGACACAAAGTTGAAATTATGACTTATGAACCTATGTGTGACACAAAGCTGAAATTATGACTTATGAACCTATGTGTGACACAAAGTTGAAATTATGACTTATGAACCTATGTGTGACATAAAGTTGAAATTATGACTTATGAACCCATTTATGACACAAAGTTGAAATTATGACTTATGAACCCATGTGTGACACAAAGTTGAAATTATGACTTATGAACCCATTTATGACACAAAGTTGAAATTATGACTTATGAACCCATGTGTGACACAAAGTTGAAATTATGACTGATGAAGCCATTTATGGCACAAAGTTGAAATTATGACTTATGAACCTATGTGTGACACAAAGTTGAAATTATGACTTATGAACCTATGTGTGACACAAAGTTTAAATTATGACTTATGAACCCATTTATGACACAAAGTTGAAATTATGACTTATGAACCCATGTGTGACACAAAGCTGAAATTATGACTTATGAACCCATTTATGACACAAAGTTGAAATTATGACTTATGAACCCATGTGTGACACAAAGTTGAAATTATGACTTATGAAGCCATTTATGGCACAAAGTTGAAATTATGACTTATGAACCCATGTGTGACACAAAGCTGAAATTATGACTTATGAAGCCATTTATGACACAAAGTTGAAATTATGACTTATGAAGCCATTTATGACATAAAGTTGAAATTATGACTTATGAACCCATGTGTGACACAAAGTTGAAATTATGACTTATGAAGCCATTTATGACATAAAGTTGAAATTATGACTTATGAACCTATGTGTGACACAAAGTTGAAATTATGACTTATGAACCCATTTATGACACAAAGTTGATATTATGACTTATGAAGCCATTTATGACACAAAGTTTAAATTATGACTTATGAACCCATTTATGACACAACGTTGATATTATGACTTATGAAGCCATTTATGACACAAAGTTTAAATTATGACTTATGAACCCATGTGTGACACAAATTTGAAATTATGACTTATGAAGCCATTTATGACATAAAGTTGAAATTATGACTTATGAACCCATTTATGACACAAAGTTTAAATTATGACTTATGAACCTATGTGTGACACAAAGTTGAAATTATGACTTATGAACCCATTTATGACACAAAGTTGAAATTATGACTTATGAACCTATGTGTGACACAAAGTTGAAATTATGACTTATGAACCTATGTGTGACACAAAGTTGAAATTATGACTTAGGAACCCATTTATGACACAAAGTTGAAATTATGACTTATGAACCCACGTGTGACACAAAGTTGAAATTATGACTTATGAAGCCATGTGTGACACAAAGTTGAAATTATGACTTATGAACCCATTTATGACACAAAGTTGAAATTATGACTTATGAACCTATGTGTGACACAAAGTTGAAATTATGACTTATGAACCCATTTATGACACAAAGTTGAAATTATGACTTATGAACCTATGTTTGACACAAAGTTGAAATTATGACTTATGAACCTATGTGTGACACAAAGTTGAAATTATGACTTATGAAGCCATTTATGACATAAAGTTGAAATTATGACTTATGAAGCCATGTGTGACACAAAGTTGAAATTATGACTTATTAAGCCATTTATGACACAAAGTTGAAATTATGACTTATGAACCTATGTGTGACACAAAGTTGAAATTATGACTTATGAACCTATGTGTGACACAAAGTTGAAATTATGACTTAGGAACCCATTTATGACACAAAGTTGAAATTATGACTTATGAACCCATTTATGACACAAAGTTGAAATTATGACTTATGAACCCATTAATGACACAAAGTTGAAATTGTGACTTATGAACCCACGTGTGACACAAAGCTGAAATTATGACTTATGAACCCATTTATGACACAAAGTTGAAATTATGACTTAGGAACCCATTTATGACACAAAGTTGAAATTATGACTTATGAACCTATGTGTGACACAAAGTTGAAATTATGACTTATGAACCCATTTATGACACAAAGTTGAAATTATGACTTATGAACCCATTTATGACACAAAGTTGAAATTATGACTTATGAACCCATTAATGACACAAAGTTGAAATTGTGACTTATGAACCCACGTGTGACACAAAGCTGAAATTATGACTTATGAACCCATTTATGACATAAAGTTGAAATTATGACTTATTAAGCCATTTATGACACAAAGTTGAAATTATGACTTATGAACCTATGTGTGACACAAAGTTGAAATTATGACTTATGAACCCATTTATGACACAAAGCTGAAATTATGACGTATGAACCTATGTGTGACACAAAGTTGAAATTATGACTTATGAAGCCATTTATGACACAAAGTTGAAATTATGACTTATGAACCCATGTGTGACACAAAGTTGAAATTATGACTTATGAACCCATTTATGACACAAAGTTTAAATTATGACTTATGAACCCATGTGTGACACAAAGTTGAAATTATGACTTATGAACCCATGTGTGACACAAAGTTGAAATTATGACTTATGAACCCATTTATGACACAAAGTTTAAATTATGACTTATGAACCTATGTATGACACAAAGTTGAAATTATGACTTATGAACCCATTTATGACACAACGTTGATATTATGACTTATGAAGCCATTAATGACACAAAGTTTAAATTATGACTTATGAACCCATGTGTGACACAAAGTTTAAATTATGACTTATGAACCCATTTATGACACAAAGTTTAAATTATGACTTATGAAGCCATTTATGACACAAAGTTTAAATTATGACTTATGAACCCATTTATGACACAAAGTTGATATTATGACTTATGAACCTATGTGTGACACAAAGTTGAAATTATGACTTATGAACCCATTTATGACACAAAGTTGAAATTATGACTTATGAACCTATGTGTGACACAAAGTTGAAATTATGACTTATGAACCCATTTATGACATAAAGTTGAAATTATGACTTATGAAGCCATTTATGACACAAAGTTGAAATTATGACTTATGAACCCATTTATGACACAAAGTTAAAATTATCACTTATGAACCCATGTGTGACACAAAGTTGAAATTATGACTTATGAAGCCATTTATGACATAAAGTTGAAAATATGACTTATGAACCCATGTGTGACACAAAGTTGAAATTATGACTTATGAAGCCATTTATGACATAAAGTTGAAATTATGACTTATGAAGCCATTTATGACACAAAGTTGAAATTATGACTTATGAAGCCATGTGTGACACAAAGTTGAAATTATGACTTATGAAGCCATTTATGACATAAAGTTGAAATTATGACTTATGAAGCCATTTATGACACAAAGTTGAAATTATGACTTATGAACCCATGTGTGACACAAAGTTGAAATTATGACTTATGAACCCATGTGTGACACAAAGTTGAAATTATGACTTATGAAGCCATTTATGACATAAAGTTGAAATTATGACTTATGAACCCATGTGTGACACAAAGTTGAAATTATGACTTATGAACCCATTTATGACACAAAGTTTAAATTATGACTTATGAACCCATGTGTGACACAAAGTTGAAATTATGACTTATGAACCCATTTATGACACAAAGTTTAAATTATGACTTATGAACCTATGTGTGACACAAAGCTGAAATTATGACTTATGAACCCATGTGTGACACAAAGTTGAAATTATGACTTATGAAGCCATTTATGACATAAAGTTGAAATTATGACTTATGAAGCCATTTATGACACAAAGTTGAAATTATGACTTATGAACCCATTTATGACACAAAGTTGAAATTATGACTTATGAACCCATTTATGACACAACGTTGATATTATGACTTATGAAGCCATTTATGACACAAAGTTGAAATTATGACTTATGAACCCATTTATGACACAAAGTTGAAATTATGACTTATGAACCCATTAATGACACAAAGTTGAAATTATGACTTATGAAGCCATTTATGACATAAAGTTGAAATTATGACTTATGAAGCCATTTATGACATAAAGTTGAAATTATGACTTATGAAGCCATTTATGACATAAAGTTGAAATTATGACTTATGAAGCCATGTGTGACACAAAGTTGAAATTATGACTTATGAACCTATGTGTGACACAAAGTTGAAATTATGACTTATGAAGCCATTTATGACACAAAGTTGAAATTATGACTTATGAACCTATGTGTGACACAAAGTTGAAATTATGACTTATGAAGCCATGTGTGACACAAAGTTGAAATTATGACTTATGAAGCCATGTGTGACACAAAGTTGAAATTATGACTTATGAAGCCATGTGTGACACAAAGTTGAAATTATGACTTATGAAGCCATTTATGACACAAAGTTGAAATTATGACTTATGAACCCATTTATGACACAACGTTGATATTATGACTTATGAAGCCATTTATGACACAAAGTTGAAATTATGACTTATGAACCCATTTATGACACAACGTTGATATTATGACTTATGAAGCCATTTATGACACAAAGTTGAAATTATGACTTATGAACCCATTTATGACACAAAGTTGAAATTATGACTTATGAACCTGTGTGACACAAAGTTGAAATTATGACTTATGAACCCATGTGTGACACAAAGTTGAAATTATGACTTATGAACCCATGTGTGACACAAAGTTGAAATTATGACTTATGAACCCATGTGACACAAAGTTGAAATTATGACTTATGAACCTATGTGTGACACAAAGTTGAAATTATGACTTATGAACCTATGTGTGACACAAAGTTGAAATTATGACTTATGAACCCATGTGTGACACAAAGTTGAAATTATGACTTATGAATCCATGTGTGACACAAAGTTGAAATTATGACTTATGAACCTATGTGTGACACAAAGTTGAAATTATGACTTATGAACCTATGTGTGACACAAAGTTGAAATTATGACTTATGAACCTATGTGTGACACAAAGTTGAAATTATGACTTATGAACCCATGTGTGACACAAAGTTGAAATTATGACTTATGAACCTATGTGTGACACAAAGTTGAAATTATGACTTATGAACCCATGTGTGACACAAAGTTGAAATTATGACTTATGAACCTATGTGTGACACAAAGTTGAAATTATGACTTATGAACCCATTTATGACATAAAGTTGAAATTATGACTTATGAACCTATGTGTGACACAAAGTTGAAATTATGACTAATGAACCCATGTGTGCCACAAAGTTGAAATTATGATTTATGAACCCATTTATGACACAAAGTTGAAATTATGACTTATGAACCTATGTGTGACACAAAGTTGAAATTATGACTTATGAACCCATGTGTGCCACAAAGTTGAAATTATGACTTATGAACCCATTTATGACACAAAGTTGAAATTATGACTTATGAACCCATGTGTGACACAAAGTTGAAATTATGACTTATGAACCTATGTGTGACACAAAGTTGAAATTATGACTTATGAACCTATGTGTGACACAAAGTTGAAATTATGACTTATGAACCCATTAATGACACAAAGTTGAAATTATGACGTATGAACCCATGTGTGCCACAAAGTTGAAATTATGACTTATGAAGCCATTTATGACATAAAGTTGAAATTATGACTTATGAACCCATTTATGACACAAAGCTGAAATTATGACGTATGAACCCATGTGTGCCATAAAGTTGAAATTATGACTTATGAAGCCATTTATGACATAAAGTTGAAATTATGACTTATGAAGCCATTTATGACACAAAGTTTAAATTATGACTTATGAACCCATGTGTGACACAAAGTTGAAATTATGACTTATGAACCCATTTATGACACAAAGTTGAAATTATGACTTATGAACCCATTTATGACACAAAGTTGAAATTATGACTTATGAACCTATGTATGACACAAAGTTGAAATTATGACTTATGAACCCATTTATGACACAAAGTTTAAATTATGACTTATGAACCCATTTATGACACAAAGTTGAAATTATGACTTATGAACCCATATGTGACACAAAGTTGAAATTATGACTTATGAAGCCATTTATGACATAAAGTTGAAATTATGACTTATGAACCTGTGTGACACAAAGTTGAAATTATGACTTATGAACCCATTTTTGACACAAAGTTTAAATTATGACTTATGAAGCCATTTATGACACAAAGTTGAAATTATGACTTATGAACCTATGTGTGACACAAAGTTGAAATTATGACTTATGAACCCATTTATGACACAAAGTTGAAATTATGACTTATGAAGCCATTTATGACAAAGTTGAAATTACGACTTATGAACCCATTTATGACACAAAGTTGAAATTATGACTTATGAACCCATTTATGACACAAAGTTGAAATTATGACTTATGAACCTATGTATGACACAAAGTTGAAATTATGACTTATGAACCCATTTATGACACAAAGTTTAAATTATGACTTATGAACCCATGTGTGACACAAAGTTGAAATTATGACTTATGAACCCATTTATGACACAAAGTTGAAATTATGACTTATGAACCCATGTGTGACACAAAGTTGAAATTATGACTTATGAACCCATGTGTGACACAAAGTTGAAATTATGACTTATGAACCCATGTGTGACACAAAGTTGAAATTATGACTTATGAACCCATTTATGACACAAAGTTTAAATTATGACTTATGAACCCATGTGTGACACAAAGTTGAAATTATGACTTATGAACCCATGTGTGACACAAAGTTGAAATTATGACTTATGAACCCATGTGTGACACAAAGTTGAAATTATGACTTATGAAGCCATTTATGACACAAAGTTGAAATTATGACTTATGAACCTATGTGTGACACAAAGTTGAAATTATGACTTATGAACCCATGTGTGACACAAAGTTGAAATTATGACTTATGAAGCCATTTATGACATAAAGTTGAAATTATGACTTATGAAGCCATTTATGACACAAAGTTGAAATTATGACTTATGAACCTATGTATGACACAAAGTTGAAATTATGACTTATGAACCTATGTATGACACAAAGTTGAAATTATGACTTATGAACCTATGTGTGACACAAAGTTGAAATTATGACTTATGAAGCCATTTATGACACAAAGTTGAAATTATGACTTATGAACCCATTTATGACACAAAGTTGAAATTATGACTTATGAACCCATTTATGACACAAAGTTGAAATTATGACTTATGAACCTATGTGTGACACAAAGTTGAAATTATGACTTATGAACCCATTAATGACACAAAGTTGAAATTATGACTTATGAACCTATGTGTGACACAAAGTTGAAATTATGACTTATTAACCCATTAATGACACAAAGTTGAAATTATGACTTATGAACCCATTAATGACACAAAGTTGAAATTATGACTTATGAACCCATGTGTGACACAAAGTTGAAATTATGACTTATGAACCCATTAATGACACAAAGTTGAAATTATGACTTATGAACCCATTAATGACACAAAGTTGAAATTATGACTTATGAACCCATTTATGACACAAAGTTGAAATTATGACTTATGAACCCATTTATGACACAAAGTTGAAATTATGACTTATGAACCCATTAATGACACAAAGTTGAAATTATGACTTATGAAGCCATTTATGACACAAAGTTGAAATTATGACTTATGAACCCATTTATGACACAAAGTTGAAATTATGACTTATGAACCCATTAATGACACAAAGTTGAAATTATGACTTATGAACCCATTTATGACACAAAGTTGAAATTATGACTTATGAACCCATTAATGACACAAAGTTGAAATTATGACTTATGAACCCATTAATGACACAAAGTTGAAATTATGACTTATGAAGCCATTTATGACAAAGTTGAAATTACGACTTATGAACCCATTTATGACACAAAGTTGAAATTATGACTTATGAACCCATTTATGACACAAAGTTGAAATTATGACTTATGAAGCCATTTATGACAAAGTTGAAATTACGACTTATGAACCCATTTATGACACAAAGTTGAAATTATGACTTATGAAGCCATTTATGACACAAAGTTGAAATTATGACTTATGAACCCATGTGTGACACAACGTTGATATTATGACTTATGAACCCATTTATGACACAAAGTTGAAATTATGACTTATGAACCCATGTGTGACATAAAGTTGAAAATATGACTTATGAACCCATGTGTGACACAAAGTTGAAATTATGACTTATGAACCCATGTGTGACACAAAGTTGAAATTATGACTTATGAAGCCATTTATGACATAAAGTTGAAATTATGACTTATGAAGCCATTTATGACACAAAGTTGAAATTATGACTTATGAAGCCATGTGTGACACAAAGTTGAAATTATGACTTATGAAGCCATTTATGACATAAAGTTGAAATTATGACTTATGAAGCCATTTATGACACAAAGTTGAAATTATGACTTATGAACCTATGTGTGACACAAAGTTGAAATTATGACTTATGAACCTATGTGTGACACAAAGTTGAAATTATGACTTATGAACCCGTGTGTGACACAAAGTTGAAATTATGACTTATGAACCCATGTGTGACACAAAGTTGAAATAATGACTTATGAACCCATGTGACACAAAGTTGAAATTATGACTTATGAACCTATGTGTGACACAAAGTTGAAATTATGACTTATGAACCTATGTGTGACACAAAGTTGAAATTATGACTTATGAACCCATGTGTGACACAAAGTTGAAATTATGACTTATGAATCCATGTGTGACACAAAGTTGAAATTATGACTTATGAACCCATTTGTGACACAAAGTTGAAATTATGACTTATGAACCTATGTGTGACACAAAGTTGAAATTATGACTTATGAACCTATGTGTGACACAAAGTTGAAATTATGACTTATGAACCCATGTGTGACACAAAGTTGAAATTATGACTTATGAACCCATGTGTGACACAAAGTTGAAATTATGACTTATGAACCTATGTGTGACACAAAGTTGAAATTATGACTTATGAACCCATTTATGACATAAAGTTGAAATTATGACTTATGAACCTATGTGTGACACAAAGTTGAAATTATGACTAATGAACCCATGTGTGCCACAAAGTTGAAATTATGACTTATGAACCCATTTATGACACAAAGTTGAAATTATGACTTATGAACCTATGTGTGACACAAAGTTGAAATTATGACTTATGAACCCATGTGTGCCACAAAGTTGAAATTATGACTTATGAACCCATTTATGACACAAAGTTGAAATTATGACTTATGAACCCATGTGTGACACAAAGTTGAAATTATGACTTATGAACCTATGTGTGACACAACGTTGATATTATGACTTATGAAGCCATTTATGACACAAAGTTGAAATTATGACTTATGAACCCATTTATGACACAAAGTTGAAATTATGACTTATGAACCTGTGTGACACAAAGTTGAAATTATGACTTATGAACCCATGTGTGACACAAAGTTGAAATTATGACTTATGAACCCATGTGTGACACAAAGTTGAAATTATGACTTATGAACCCATGTGACACAAAGTTGAAATTATGACTTATGAACCTATGTGTGACACAAAGTTGAAATTATGACTTATGAACCTATGTGTGACACAAAGTTGAAATTATGACTTATGAACCCATGTGTGACACAAAGTTGAAATTATGACTTATGAATCCATGTGTGACACAAAGTTGAAATTATGACTTATGAACCTATGTGTGACACAAAGTTGAAATTATGACTTATGAACCTATGTGTGACACAAAGTTGAAATTATGACTTATGAACCTATGTGTGACACAAAGTTGAAATTATGACTTATGAACCCATGTGTGACACAAAGTTGAAATTATGACTTATGAACCTATGTGTGACACAAAGTTGAAATTATGACTTATGAACCCATGTGTGACACAAAGTTGAAATTATGACTTATGAACCTATGTGTGACACAAAGTTGAAATTATGACTTATGAACCCATTTATGACATAAAGTTGAAATTATGACTTATGAACCTATGTGTGACACAAAGTTGAAATTATGACTAATGAACCCATGTGTGCCACAAAGTTGAAATTATGACTTATGAACCCATTTATGACACAAAGTTGAAATTATGACTTATGAACCTATGTGTGACACAAAGTTGAAATTATGACTTATGAACCCATGTGTGCCACAAAGTTGAAATTATGACTTATGAACCCATTTATGACACAAAGTTGAAATTATGACTTATGAACCCATGTGTGACACAAAGTTGAAATTATGACTTATGAACCTATGTGTGACACAAAGTTGAAATTATGACTTATGAACCTATGTGTGACACAAAGTTGAAATTATGACTTATGAACCCATTAATGACACAAAGTTGAAATTATGACGTATGAACCCATGTGTGCCACAAAGTTGAAATTATGACTTATGAAGCCATTTATGACATAAAGTTGAAATTATGACTTATGAACCCATTTATGACACAAAGCTGAAATTATGACGTATGAACCCATGTGTGCCATAAAGTTGAAATTATGACTTATGAAGCCATTTATGACATAAAGTTGAAATTATGACTTATGAAGCCATTTATGACACAAAGTTTAAATTATGACTTATGAACCCATGTGTGACACAAAGTTGAAATTATGACTTATGAACCCATTTATGACACAAAGTTGAAATTATGACTTATGAACCCATTTATGACACAAAGTTGAAATTATGACTTATGAACCTATGTATGACACAAAGTTGAAATTATGACTTATGAACCCATTTATGACACAAAGTTTAAATTATGACTTATGAACCCATTTATGACACAAAGTTGAAATTATGACTTATGAACCCATATGTGACACAAAGTTGAAATTATGACTTATGAAGCCATTTATGACATAAAGTTGAAATTATGACTTATGAACCTGTGTGACACAAAGTTGAAATTATGACTTATGAACCCATTTTTGACACAAAGTTTAAATTATGACTTATGAAGCCATTTATGACACAAAGTTGAAATTATGACTTATGAACCCATTTATGACACAAAGTTGAAATTATGACTTATGAAGCCATTTATGACAAAGTTGAAATTACGACTTATGAACCCATTTATGACACAAAGTTGAAATTATGACTTATGAACCCATTTATGACACAAAGTTGAAATTATGACTTATGAACCTATGTATGACACAAAGTTGAAATTATGACTTATGAACCCATTTATGACACAAAGTTTAAATTATGACTTATGAACCCATGTGTGACACAAAGTTGAAATTATGACTTATGAACCCATTTATGACACAAAGTTGAAATTATGACTTATGAACCCATGTGTGACACAAAGTTGAAATTATGACTTATGAACCCATGTGTGACACAAAGTTGAAATTATGACTTATGAACCCATGTGTGACACAAAGTTGAAATTATGACTTATGAACCCATTTATGACACAAAGTTTAAATTATGACTTATGAACCCATGTGTGACACAAAGTTGAAATTATGACTTATGAACCCATGTGTGACACAAAGTTGAAATTATGACTTATGAACCCATGTGTGACACAAAGTTGAAATTATGACTTATGAAGCCATTTATGACACAAAGTTGAAATTATGACTTATGAACCTATGTGTGACACAAAGTTGAAATTATGACTTATGAACCCATGTGTGACACAAAGTTGAAATTATGACTTATGAAGCCATTTATGACATAAAGTTGAAATTATGACTTATGAAGCCATTTATGACACAAAGTTGAAATTATGACTTATGAACCTATGTATGACACAAAGTTGAAATTATGACTTATGAACCTATGTATGACACAAAGTTGAAATTATGACTTATGAACCTATGTGTGACACAAAGTTGAAATTATGACTTATGAAGCCATTTATGACACAAAGTTGAAATTATGACTTATGAACCCATTTATGACACAAAGTTGAAATTATGACTTATGAACCCATTTATGACACAAAGTTGAAATTATGACTTATGAACCTATGTGTGACACAAAGTTGAAATTATGACTTATGAACCCATTAATGACACAAAGTTGAAATTATGACTTATGAACCTATGTGTGACACAAAGTTGAAATTATGACTTATGAACCCATTAATGACACAAAGTTGAAATTATGACTTATGAACCCATTAATGACACAAAGTTGAAATTATGACTTATGAACCCATGTGTGACACAAAGTTGAAATTATGACTTATGAACCCATTAATGACACAAAGTTGAAATTATGACTTATGAACCCATTAATGACACAAAGTTGAAATTATGACTTATGAACCCATTTATGACACAAAGTTGAAATTATGACTTATGAACCCATTTATGACACAAAGTTGAAATTATGACTTATGAACCCATTAATGACACAAAGTTGAAATTATGACTTATGAAGCCATTTATGACACAAAGTTGAAATTATGACTTATGAACCCATTTATGACACAAAGTTGAAATTATGACTTATGAACCCATTAATGACACAAAGTTGAAATTATGACTTATGAACCCATTTATGACACAAAGTTGAAATTATGACTTATGAACCCATTAATGACACAAAGTTGAAATTATGACTTATGAACCCATTAATGACACAAAGTTGAAATTATGACTTATGAAGCCATTTATGACAAAGTTGAAATTACGACTTATGAACCCATTTATGACACAAAGTTGAAATTATGACTTATGAACCCATTTATGACACAAAGTTGAAATTATGACTTATGAAGCCATTTATGACAAAGTTGAAATTACGACTTATGAACCCATTTATGACACAAAGTTGAAATTATGACTTATGAAGCCATTTATGACACAAAGTTGAAATTATGACTTATGAACCCATGTGTGACACAACGTTGATATTATGACTTATGAACCCATTTATGACACAAAGTTGAAATTATGACTTATGAACCCATGTGTGACATAAAGTTGAAAATATGACTTATGAACCCATGTGTGACACAAAGTTGAAATTATGACTTATGAACCCATGTGTGACACAAAGTTGAAATTATGACTTATGAAGCCATTTATGACATAAAGTTGAAATTATGACTTATGAAGCCATTTATGACACAAAGTTGAAATTATGACTTATGAAGCCATGTGTGACACAAAGTTGAAATTATGACTTATGAAGCCATTTATGACATAAAGTTGAAATTATGACTTATGAAGCCATTTATGACACAAAGTTGAAATTATGACTTATGAACCTATGTGTGACACAAAGTTGAAATTATGACTTATGAACCTATGTGTGACACAAAGTTGAAATTATGACTTATGAACCCGTGTGTGACACAAAGTTGAAATTATGACTTATGAACCCATGTGTGACACAAAGTTGAAATAATGACTTATGAACCCATGTGACACAAAGTTGAAATTATGACTTATGAACCTATGTGTGACACAAAGTTGAAATTATGACTTATGAACCTATGTGTGACACAAAGTTGAAATTATGACTTATGAACCCATGTGTGACACAAAGTTGAAATTATGACTTATGAATCCATGTGTGACACAAAGTTGAAATTATGACTTATGAACCCATTTGTGACACAAAGTTGAAATTATGACTTATGAACCTATGTGTGACACAAAGTTGAAATTATGACTTATGAACCTATGTGTGACACAAAGTTGAAATTATGACTTATGAACCCATGTGTGACACAAAGTTGAAATTATGACTTATGAACCCATGTGTGACACAAAGTTGAAATTATGACTTATGAACCTATGTGTGACACAAAGTTGAAATTATGACTTATGAACCCATTTATGACATAAAGTTGAAATTATGACTTATGAACCTATGTGTGACACAAAGTTGAAATTATGACTAATGAACCCATGTGTGCCACAAAGTTGAAATTATGACTTATGAACCCATTTATGACACAAAGTTGAAATTATGACTTATGAACCTATGTGTGACACAAAGTTGAAATTATGACTTATGAACCCATGTGTGCCACAAAGTTGAAATTATGACTTATGAACCCATTTATGACACAAAGTTGAAATTATGACTTATGAACCCATGTGTGACACAAAGTTGAAATTATGACTTATGAACCTATGTGTGACACAAAGTTGAAATTATGACTTATGAACCCATGTGAGACACAAAGTTGAAATTATGACTTATGAACCCATGTGTGCCACAAAGTTTAAATTATGACTTATGAACCCATGTGTGACACAAAGTTGAAATTATGACTTATGAACCCATGTGTGACACAAAGTTGAAATTATGACTTATGAACCCATGTGTGACACAAAGCTGAAATTATGACTTATGAACCCATTTATGGCACAAAGTTGAAATTATGACTTATGAACCCATGTGTGACACAAAGTTGAAATTATGACTTATGAACCTATGTGTGACACAAAGTTGAAATTATGACTTATGAACCCATGTGAGACACAAAGTTGAAATTATGACGTATGAACCCATGTGTGCCACAAAGTTTAAATTATGACTTATGAACCCATGTGTGACACAAAGTTGAAATTATGACTTATGAACCCATGTGTGACACAAAGTTGAAATTATGACTTATGAACCCATGTGTGACACAAAGTTGAAATTATGACTTATGAACCCATGTGTGACACAAAGTTGAAATTATGACTTATGAACCCATTAATGACACAAAGTTGAAATTATGACTTATGAACCCATTAATGACACAAAGTTGAAATTATGACTTATGAACCCATGTGTGACACAAAGTTGAAATTATGGCTTATGAAGCCATTTACGACACAAAGTTGAAATTATGACTTATGAACCCATTTATTACACAAAGTTTAAATTATGACTTATGAAGCCATTTATGACACAAAGTTGAAATTATGACTTATGAACCCATGTGTGACACAAAGTTGAAATTATGACTTATGAACCCATGTGTGACACAAAGTTGAAATTATGACTTATGAACCCATGTGTGACACAAAGCTGAAATTATGACTTATGAACCCATTTATGGCACAAAGTTGAAATTATGACTTATGAACCCATGTGTGACACAAAGTTGAAATTATGACTTATGAACCCATTAATGACACAAAGTTGAAATTATGACTTATGAACCCATTAATGACACAAAGTTGAAATTATGACTTATGAACCCATGTGTGACACAAAGTTGAAATTATGCCTTATGAAGCCATTTACGACACAAAGTTGAAATTATGACTTATGAACCCATTTATGACACAAAGTTTAAATTATGACTTATGAAGCCATTTATGACACAAAGTTTAAATTATGACTTATGAACCCATGTGTGACACAAAGTTGAAATTATGACTTATGAACCCATGTGTGACACAAAGTTGAAATTATGACTTATGAACCCATGTGTGACACAAAGCTGAAATTATGACTTATGAACCCATTTATGGCACAAAGTTGAAATTATGACTTATGAACCCATGTGTGACACAAAGTTGAAATTATGACTTATGAAGCCATTTATGACATAAAGTTGAAATTATGACTTATGAACCCATGTGTGACACAAAGTTGAAATTATGACTTATGAACCCACGTGTGACACAAAGCTGAAATTATGACTTATGAACCCATTTATGACACAAAGTTGAAATTATGACTTATGAACCTATGTGTGACACAAAGTTGAAATTATGACTTATGAACCTATGTGTGACACAAAGCTGAAATTATGACTTATGAACCTATGTGTGACACAAAGTTGAAATTATGACTTATGAACCCATGTGTGACACAAAGTTGAAATTATGACTTATGAACCTATGTGTGACACAAAGCTGAAATTATGACTTATGAACCTATGTGTGACACAAAGTTGAAATTATGACTTATGAACCTATGTGTGACACAAAGTTTAAATTATGACTTATGAACCCATTTATGACACAAAGTTGAAATTATGACTTATGAACCCATGTGTGACACAAAGTTGAAATTATGACTTATGAACCCATTCATGACACAAAGTTGAAATTATGACTTATGAACCCATGTGTGACACAAAGTTGAAATTATGACTTATGAAGCCATTTATGGCACAAAGTTGAAATTATGACTTATGAACCTATGTGTGACACAAAGTTGAAATTATGACTTATGAACCTATGTGTGACACAAAGTTGAAATTATGACTTATGAACCCATTTATGACACAAAGTTGAAATTATGACTTATGAACCCATGTGTGACACAAAGCTGAAATTATGACTTATGAACCCATTTATGACACAAAGTTGAAATTATGACTTATGAACCCATGTGTGACACAAAGTTGAAATTATGACTTATGAAGCCATTTATGGCACAAAGTTGAAATTATGACTTATGAACCCATGTGTGACACAAAGCTGAAATTATGACTTATGAAGCCATTTATGACACAAAGTTGAAATTATGACTTATGAAGCCATTTATGACATAAAGTTGAAATTATGACTTATGAACCCATGTGTGACACAAAGTTGAAATTATGACTTATGAAGCCATTTATGACATAAAGTTGAAATTATGACTTATGAACCTATGTGTGACACAAAGTTTAAATTATGACTTATGAACCCATTTATGACACAAAGTTGATATTATGACTTATGAAGCCATTTATGACACAAAGTTTAAATTATGACTTATGAACCCATTTATGACACAACGTTGATATTATGACTTATGAAGCCATTTATGACACAAAGTTTAAATTATGACTTATGAACCCATGTGTGACACAAATTTGAAATTATGACTTATGAAGCCATTTATGACATAAAGTTGAAATTATGACTTATGAACCCATTTATGACACAAAGTTTAAATTATGACTTATTAACCTATGTGTGACACAAAGTTGAAATTATGACTTATGAACCCATTTATGACACAAAGTTGAAATTATGACTTATGAACCTATGTGTGACACAAAGTTGAAATTATGACTTATGAACCCATTTATGACACAAAGTTGAAATTATGACTTATGAACCTATGTGTGACACAAAGTTGAAATTATGACTTATGAACCTATGTGTGACACAAAGTTGAAATTATGACTTATGAAGCCATTTATGACATAAAGTTGAAATTATGACTTATGAAGCCATGTGTGACACAAAGTTGAAATTATGACTTATTAAGCCATTTATGACACAAAGTTGAAATTATGACTTATGAACCTATGTGTGACACAAAGTTGAAATTATGACTTATGAACCTATGTGTGACACAAAGTTGAAATTATGACGTAGGAACCCATTTATGACACAAAGTTGAAATTATGACTTATGAACCCATTTATGACACAAAGTTGAAATTATGACTTATGAACCCATTAATGACACAAAGTTGAAATTGTGACTTATGAACCCACGTGTGACACAAAGCTGAAATTATGACTTATGAACCCATTTATGACACAAAGTTGAAATTATGACTTAGGAACCCATTTATGACACAAAGTTGAAATTATGACTTAGGAACCCATTTATGACACAAAGTTGAAATTATGACTTATGAACCTATGTGTGACACAAAGTTGAAATTATGACTTATGAACCCATTTATGACACAAAGTTGAAATTATGACTTATGAACCCATTAATGACACAAAGTTGAAATTATGACTTATGAACCCATTAATGACACAAAGTTGAAATTGTGACTTATGAACCCACGTGTGACACAAAGCTGAAATTATGACTTATGAACCCATTTATGACATAAAGTTGAAATTATGACTTATTAAGCCATTTATGACACAAAGTTGAAATTATGACTTATGAACCTATGTGTGACACAAAGTTGAAATTATGACTTATGAACCCATTTATGACACAAAGCTGAAATTATGACGTATGAACCTATGTGTGACACAAAGTTGAAATTATGACTTATGAAGCCATTTATGACACAAAGTTGAAATTATGACTTATGAACCCATGTGTGACACAAAGTTGAAATTATGACTTATGAACCCATGTGTGACACAAAGTTGAAATTATGACTTATGAAGCCATTTATGATATAAAGTTGAAATTATGACTTATGAACCCATGTGTGACACAAAGTTGAAATTATGACTTATGAACCCATTTATGACACAAAGTTTAAATTATGACTTATGAACCCATGTGTGACACAAAGTTGAAATTATGACTTATGAACCCATGTGTGACACAAAGTTGAAATTATGACTTATGAACCCATTTATGACACAAAGTTTAAATTATGACTTATGAACCTATGTATGACACAAAGTTGAAATTATGACTTATGAACCCATTTATGACACAACGTTGATATTATGACTTATGAAGCCATTAATGACACAAAGTTTAAATTATGACTTATGAACCCATTTATGACACAAAGTTTAAATTATGACTTATGAAGCCATTTATGACACAAAGTTTAAATTATGACTTATGAACCCATTTATGACACAAAGTTGATATTATGACTTATGAACCTATGTGTGACACAAAGTTGAAATTATGACTTATGAACCCATTTATGACACAAAGTTGAAATTATGACTTATGAACCTATGTGTGACACAAAGTTGAAATTATGACTTATGAACCCATTTATGACATAAAGTTGAAATTATGACTTATGAAGCCATTTATGACACAAAGTTGAAATTATGACTTATGAACCCATTTATGACACAAAGTTTAAATTATGACTTATGAACCCATGTGTGACACAAAGTTGAAATTATGACTTATGAAGCCATTTATGACATAAAGTTGAAAATATGACTTATGAACCCATGTGTGACACAAAGTTGAAATTATGACTTATGAAGCCATTTATGACATAAAGTTGAAATTATGACTTATGAAGCCATTTATGACACAAAGTTGAAATTATGACTTATGAAGCCATGTGTGACACAAAGTTGAAATTATGACTTATGAAGCCATTTATGACATAAAGTTGAAATTATGACTTATGAAGCCATTTATGACACAAAGTTGAAATTATGACTTATGAACCCATGTGTGACACAAAGTTGAAATTATGACTTATGAACCCATGTGTGACACAAAGTTGAAATTATGACTTATGAAGCCATTTATGACATAAAGTTGAAATTATGACTTATGAAGCCATTTATGACACAAAGTTGAAATTATGACTTATGAACCCATTAATGACACAAAGTTGAAATTGTGACTTATGAACCCACGTGTGACACAAAGCTGAAATTATGACTTATGAACCCATTTATGACACAAAGTTGAAATTATGACTTAGGAACCCATTTATGACACAAAGTTGAAATTATGACTTAGGAACCCATTTATGACACAAAGTTGAAATTATGACTTATGAACCTATGTGTGACACAAAGTTGAAATTATGACTTATGAACCCATTTATGACACAAAGTTGAAATTATGACTTATGAACCCATTAATGACACAAAGTTGAAATTATGACTTATGAACCCATTAATGACACAAAGTTGAAATTGTGACTTATGAACCCACGTGTGACACAAAGCTGAAATTATGACTTATGAACCCATTTATGACATAAAGTTGAAATTATGACTTATTAAGCCATTTATGACACAAAGTTGAAATTATGACTTATGAACCTATGTGTGACACAAAGTTGAAATTATGACTTATGAACCCATTTATGACACAAAGCTGAAATTATGACGTATGAACCTATGTGTGACACAAAGTTGAAATTATGACTTATGAAGCCATTTATGACACAAAGTTGAAATTATGACTTATGAACCCATGTGTGACACAAAGTTGAAATTATGACTTATGAACCCATGTGTGACACAAAGTTAAAATTATGACTTATGAAGCCATTTATGACATAAAGTTGAAATTATGACTTATGAACCCATGTGTGACACAAAGTTGAAATTATGACTTATGAACCCATTTATGACACAAAGTTTAAATTATGACTTATGAACCCATGTGTGACACAAAGTTGAAATTATGACTTATGAACCCATGTGTGACACAAAGTTGAAATTATGACTTATGAACCCATTTATGACACAAAGTTTAAATTATGACTTATGAACCTATGTATGACACAAAGTTGAAATTATGACTTATGAACCCATTTATGACACAACGTTGATATTATGACTTATGAAGCCATTAATGACACAAAGTTTAAATTATGACTTATGAACCCATTTATGACACAAAGTTTAAATTATGACTTATGAAGCCATTTATGACACAAAGTTTAAATTATGACTTATGAACCCATTTATGACACAAAGTTGATATTATGACTTATGAACCTATGTGTGACACAAAGTTGAAATTATGACTTATGAACCCATTTATGACACAAAGTTGAAATTATGACTTATGAACCTATGTGTGACACAAAGTTGAAATTATGACTTATGAACCCATTTATGACATAAAGTTGAAATTATGACTTATGAAGCCATTTATGACACAAAGTTGAAATTATGACTTATGAACCCATTTATGACACAAAGTTTAAATTATGACTTATGAACCCATGTGTGACACAAAGTTGAAATTATGACTTATGAAGCCATTTATGACATAAAGTTGAAAATATGACTTATGAACCCATGTGTGACACAAAGTTGAAATTATGACTTATGAAGCCATTTATGACATAAAGTTGAAATTATGACTTATGAAGCCATTTATGACACAAAGTTGAAATTATGACTTATGAAGCCATGTGTGACACAAAGTTGAAATTATGACTTATGAAGCCATTTATGACATAAAGTTGAAATTATGACTTATGAAGCCATTTATGACACAAAGTTGAAATTATGACTTATGAACCCATGTGTGACACAAAGTTGAAATTATGACTTATGAACCCATGTGTGACACAAAGTTGAAATTATGACTTATGAAGCCATTTATGACATAAAGTTGAAATTATGACTTATGAAGCCATGTGTGACACAAAGTTGAAATTATGACTTATGAACCCATTTATGACACAAAGTTTAAATTATGACTTATGAACCCATGTGTGACACAAAGTTGAAATTATGACTTATGAACCCATTTATGACACAAAGTTTAAATTATGACTTATGAACCTATGTGTGACACAAAGCTGAAATTATGACTTATGAACCCATGTGTGACACAAAGTTGAAATTATGACTTATGAAGCCATTTATGACATAAAGTTGAAATTATGACTTATGAAGCCATTTATGACACAAAGTTGAAATTATGACTTATGAACCCATTTATGACACAAAGTTGAAATTATGACTTATGAACCCATTTATGACACAACGTTGATATTATGACTTATGAAGCCATTTATGACACAAAGTTGAAATTATGACTTATGAACCCATTTATGACACAAAGTTGAAATTATGACTTATGAACCCATTAATGACACAAAGTTGAAATTATGACTTATGAAGCCATTTATGACACAACGTTGATATTATGACTTATGAACCCATGTGTGACACAAAGTTGAAATTATGACTTATGAACCCATTTATGACACAAAGTTTAAATTATGACTTATGAACCTATGTGTGACACAAAGCTGAAATTATGACTTATGAACCCATGTGTGACACAAAGTTGAAATTATGACTTATGAAGCCATTTATGACATAAAGTTGAAATTATGACTTATGAAGCCATTTATGACACAAAGTTGAAATTATGACTTATGAACCCATTTATGACACAAAGTTGAAATTATGACTTATGAACCCATTTATGACACAACGTTGATATTATGACTTATGAAGCCATTTATGACACAAAGTTGAAATTATGACTTATGAACCCATTTATGACACAAAGTTGAAATTATGACTTATGAACCCATTAATGACACAAAGTTGAAATTATGACTTATGAACCCATTAATGACACAAAGTTGAAATTATGACTTATGAACCCATTTATGACATAAAGTTGAAATTATGACTTATGAAGCCATTTATGACATAAAGTTGAAATTATGACTTATGAAGCCATTTATGACATAAAGTTGAAATTATGACTTATGAAGCCATGTGTGACACAAAGTTGAAATTATGACTTATGAACCTATGTGTGACACAAAGTTGAAATTATGACTTATGAAGCCATTTATGACACAAAGTTGAAATTATGACTTATGAACCTATGTGTGACACAAAGTTGAAATTATGACTTATGAAGCCATGTGTGACACAAAGTTGAAATTATGACTTATGAAGCCATGTGTGACACAAAGTTGAAATTATGACTTATGAAGCCATGTGTGACACAAAGTTGAAATTATGACTTATGAAGCCATTTATGACACAAAGTTGAAATTATGACTTATGAACCCATTTATGACACAACGTTGATATTATGACTTATGAAGCCATTTATGACACAAAGTTGAAATTATGACTTATGAACCCATTTATGACACAACGTTGATATTATGACTTATGAAGCCATTTATGACACAAAGTTGAAATTATGACTTATGAACCCATTTATGACACAAAGTTGAAATTATGACTTATGAACCTGTGTGACACAAAGTTGAAATTATGACTTATGAACCTATGTGTGACACAAAGTTGAAATTATGACTTATGAACCCATGTGTGACACAAAGTTGAAATTATGACTTATGAACCCATGTGACACAAAGTTGAAATTATGACTTATGAACCTATGTGTGACACAAAGTTGAAATTATGACTTATGAACCTATGTGTGACACAAAGTTGAAATTATGACTTATGAACCCATGTGTGACACAAAGTTGAAATTATGACTTATGAACCCATGTGTGACACAAAGTTGAAATTATGACTTATGAACCCATGTGACACAAAGTTGAAATTATGACTTATGAACCTATGTGTGACACAAAGTTGAAATTATGACTTATGAACCTATGTGTGACACAAAGTTGAAATTATGACTTATGAACCCATGTGTGACACAAAGTTGAAATTATGACTTATGAATCCATGTGTGACACAAAGTTGAAATTATGACTTATGAACCCATGTGTGACACAAAGTTGAAATTATGACTTATGAACCTATGTGTGACACAAAGTTGAAATTATGACTTATGAACCTATGTGTGACACAAAGTTGAAATTATGACTTATGAACCCATGTGTGACACAAAGTTGAAATTATGACTTATGAACCTATGTGTGACACAAAGTTGAAATTATGACTTATGAACCCATGTGTGACACAAAGTTGAAATTATGACTTATGAAGCCATTTATGACATAAAGTTGAAATTATGACTTATGAAGCCATGTGTGACACAAAGTTGAAATTATGACTTATGAACCCATTTATGACACAAAGTTTAAATTATGACTTATGAACCCATGTGTGACACAAAGTTGAAATTATGACTTATGAACCCATTTATGACACAAAGTTTAAATTATGACTTATGAACCTATGTGTGACACAAAGCTGAAATTATGACTTATGAACCCATGTGTGACACAAAGTTGAAATTATGACTTATGAAGCCATTTATGACATAAAGTTGAAATTATGACTTATGAAGCCATTTATGACACAAAGTTGAAATTATGACTTATGAACCCATTTATGACACAAAGTTGAAATTATGACTTATGAACCCATTTATGACACAACGTTGATATTATGACTTATGAAGCCATTTATGACACAAAGTTGAAATTATGACTTATGAACCCATTTATGACACAAAGTTGAAATTATGACTTATGAACCCATTAATGACACAAAGTTGAAATTATGACTTATGAAGCCATTTATGACATAAAGTTGAAATTATGACTTATGAAGCCATTTATGACATAAAGTTGAAATTATGACTTATGAAGCCATTTATGACATAAAGTTGAAATTATGACTTATGAAGCCATGTGTGACACAAAGTTGAAATTATGACTTATGAACCTATGTGTGACACAAAGTTGAAATTATGACTTATGAAGCCATTTATGACACAAAGTTGAAATTATGACTTATGAACCTATGTGTGACACAAAGTTGAAATTATGACTTATGAAGCCATGTGTGACACAAAGTTGAAATTATGACTTATGAAGCCATGTGTGACACAAAGTTGAAATTATGACTTATGAAGCCATGTGTGACACAAAGTTGAAATTATGACTTATGAAGCCATTTATGACACAAAGTTGAAATTATGACTTATGAACCCATTTATGACACAACGTTGATATTATGACTTATGAAGCCATTTATGACACAAAGTTGAAATTATGACTTATGAACCCATTTATGACACAACGTTGATATTATGACTTATGAAGCCATTTATGACACAAAGTTGAAATTATGACTTATGAACCCATTTATGACACAAAGTTGAAATTATGACTTATGAACCTGTGTGACACAAAGTTGAAATTATGACTTATGAACCTATGTGTGACACAAAGTTGAAATTATGACTTATGAACCCATGTGTGACACAAAGTTGAAATTATGACTTATGAACCCATGTGACACAAAGTTGAAATTATGACTTATGAACCTATGTGTGACACAAAGTTGAAATTATGACTTATGAACCTATGTGTGACACAAAGTTGAAATTATGACTTATGAACCCATGTGTGACACAAAGTTGAAATTATGACTTATGAACCCATGTGTGACACAAAGTTGAAATTATGACTTATGAACCCATGTGACACAAAGTTGAAATTATGACTTATGAACCTATGTGTGACACAAAGTTGAAATTATGACTTATGAACCTATGTGTGACACAAAGTTGAAATTATGACTTATGAACCCATGTGTGACACAAAGTTGAAATTATGACTTATGAATCCATGTGTGACACAAAGTTGAAATTATGACTTATGAACCCATGTGTGACACAAAGTTGAAATTATGACTTATGAACCTATGTGTGACACAAAGTTGAAATTATGACTTATGAACCTATGTGTGACACAAAGTTGAAATTATGACTTATGAACCCATGTGTGACACAAAGTTGAAATTATGACTTATGAACCTATGTGTGACACAAAGTTGAAATTATGACTTATGAACCCATGTGTGACACAAAGTTGAAATTATGACTTATGAACCTATGTGTGACACAAAGTTGAAATTATGACTTATGAACCCATTTATGACATAAAGTTGAAATTATGACTTATGAACCTATGTGTGACACAAAGTTGAAATTATGACTAATGAACCCATTTATGACACAAAGTTGAAATTATGACTTATGAACCTATGTGTGACACAAAGTTGAAATTATGACTTATGAACCTATGTGTGACACAAAGTTGAAATTATGACTTATGAAGCCATTTATGACATAAAGTTGAAATTATGACTTATGAAGCCATGTGTGACACAAAGTTGAAATTATGACTTATTAAGCCATTTATGACACAAAGTTGAAATTATGACTTATGAACCTATGTGTGACACAAAGTTGAAATTATGACTTATGAACCTATGTGTGACACAAAGTTGAAATTATGACTTAGGAACCCATTTATGACACAAAGTTGAAATTATGACTTATGAACCCATTTATGACACAAAGTTGAAATTATGACTTATGAACCCATTAATGACACAAAGTTGAAATTGTGACTTATGAACCCACGTGTGACACAAAGCTGAAATTATGACTTATGAACCCATTTATGACACAAAGTTGAAATTATGACTTAGGAACCCATTTATGACACAAAGTTGAAATTATGACTTATGAACCTATGTGTGACACAAAGTTGAAATTATGACTTATGAACCCATTTATGACACAAAGTTGAAATTATGACTTATGAACCCATTTATGACACAAAGTTGAAATTATGACTTATGAACCCATTAATGACACAAAGTTGAAATTGTGACTTATGAACCCACGTGTGACACAAAGCTGAAATTATGACTTATGAACCCATTTATGACATAAAGTTGAAATTATGACTTATTAAGCCATTTATGACACAAAGTTGAAATTATGACTTATGAACCTATGTGTGACACAAAGTTGAAATTATGACTTATGAACCCATTTATGACACAAAGCTGAAATTATGACGTATGAACCTATGTGTGACACAAAGTTGAAATTATGACTTATGAAGCCATTTATGACACAAAGTTGAAATTATGACTTATGAACCCATGTGTGACACAAAGTTGAAATTATGACTTATGAACCCATGTGTGACACAAAGTTGAAATTATGACTTATGAAGCCATTTATGACATAAAGTTGAAATTATGACTTATGAACCCATGTGTGACACAAAGTTGAAATTATGACTTATGAACCCATTTATGACACAAAGTTTAAATTATGACTTATGAACCCATGTGTGACACAAAGTTGAAATTATGACTTATGAACCCATGTGTGACACAAAGTTGAAATTATGACTTATGAACCCATTTATGACACAAAGTTTAAATTATGACTTATGAACCTATGTATGACACAAAGTTGAAATTATGACTTATGAACCCATTTATGACAGAACGTTGATATTATGACTTATGAAGCCATTAATGACACAAAGTTTAAATTATGACTTATGAACCCATGTGTGACACAAAGTTTAAATTATGACTTATGAACCCATTTATGACACAAAGTTTAAATTATGACTTATGAAGCCATTTATGACACAAAGTTTAAATTATGACTTATGAACCCATTTATGACACAAAGTTGATATTATGACTTATGAACCTATGTGTGACACAAAGTTGAAATTATGACTTATGAACCCATTTATGACACAAAGTTGAAATTATGACTTATGAACCTATGTGTGACACAAAGTTGAAATTATGACTTATGAACCCATTTATGACATAAAGTTGAAATTATGACTTATGAAGCCATTTATGACACAAAGTTGAAATTATGACTTATGAACCCATTTATGACACAAAGTTTAAATTATGACTTATGAACCCATGTGTGACACAAAGTTGAAATTATGACTTATGAAGCCATTTATGACATAAAGTTGAAAATATGACTTATGAACCCATGTGTGACACAAAGTTGAAATTATGACTTATGAAGCCATTTATGACATAAAGTTGAAATTATGACTTATGAAGCCATTTATGACACAAAGTTGAAATTATGACTTATGAAGCCATGTGTGACACAAAGTTGAAATTATGACTTATGAAGCCATTTATGACATAAAGTTGAAATTATGACTTATGAAGCCATTTATGACACAAAGTTGAAATTATGACTTATGAACCCATGTGTGACACAAAGTTGAAATTATGACTTATGAACCCATGTGTGACACAAAGTTGAAATTATGACTTATGAACCCATGTGTGACACAAAGTTGAAATTATGACTTATGAAGCCATTTATGACATAAAGTTGAAATTATGACTTATGAACCCATGTGTGACACAAAGTTTAAATTATGACTTATGAACCCATGTGTGACACAAAGTTGAAATTATGACTTATGAACCCATTTATGACACAAAGTTTAAATTATGACTTATGAACCTATGTGTGACACAAAGCTGAAATTATGACTTATGAACCCATGTGTGACACAAAGTTGAAATTATGACTTATGAAGCCATTTATGACATAAAGTTGAAATTATGACTTATGAAGCCATTTATGACACAAAGTTGAAATTATGACTTATGAACCCATTTATGACACAAAGTTGAAATTATGACTTATGAACCCATTTATGACACAACGTTGATATTATGACTTATGAAGCCATTTATGACACAAAGTTGAAATTATGACTTATGAACCCATTTATGACACAAAGTTGAAATTATGACTTATGAACCCATTAATGACACAAAGTTGAAATTATGACTTATGAAGCCATTTATGACACAAAGTTTAAATTATGACTTATGAACCCATTAATGACACAAAGTTGAAATTATGACTTATGAACCTATGTGTGACACAAAGTTGAAATTATGACTTATGAAGCCATTTATGACACAAAGTTGAAATTATGACTTATGAACCTATGTGTGACACAAAGTTGAAATTATGACTTATGAAGCCATGTGTGACACAAAGTTGAAATTATGACTTATGAACCTATGTGTGACACAAAGTTGAAATTATGACTTATGAAGCCATTTATGACACAAAGTTGAAATTATGACTTATGAAGCCATTTATGACACAAAGTTGAAATTATGACTTATGAACCCATTTATGACACAACGTTGATATTATGACTTATGAAGCCATTTATGACACAAAGTTGAAATTATGACTTATGAAGCCATGTGTGACACAAAGTTGAAATTATGACTTATGAAGCCATTTATGACACAAAGTTGAAATTATGACTTATGAACCCATTTATGACACAACGTTGATATTATGACTTATGAAGCCATTTATGACACAAAGTTGAAATTATGACTTATGAACCCATTTATGACACAACGTTGATATTATGACTTATGAAGCCATTTATGACACAAAGTTGAAATTATGACTTATGAACCCATTTATGACACAAAGTTGAAATTATGACTTATGAACCTGTGTGACACAAAGTTGAAATTATGACTTATGAACCCATGTGTGACACAAAGTTGAAATTATGACTTATGAACCCATGTGTGACACAAAGTTGAAATTATGACTTATGAACCCATGTGACACAAAGTTGAAATTATGACTTATGAACCTATGTGTGACACAAAGTTGAAATTATGACTTATGAACCTATGTGTGACACAAAGTTGAAATTATGACTTATGAACCCATTTATGACACAAAGCTGAAATTATGACGTATGAACCTATGTGTGACACAAAGTTGAAATTATGACTTATGAAGCCATTTATGACACAAAGTTGAAATTATGACTTATGAACCCATGTGTGACACAAAGTTGAAATTATGACTTATGAACCCATGTGTGACACAAAGTTGAAATTATGACTTATGAAGCCATTTATGACATAAAGTTGAAATTATGACTTATGAACCCATGTGTGACACAAAGTTGAAATTATGACTTATGAACCCATTTATGACACAAAGTTTAAATTATGACTTATGAACCCATGTGTGACACAAAGTTGAAATTATGACTTATGAACCCATGTGTGACACAAAGTTGAAATTATGACTTATGAACCCATTTATGACACAAAGTTTAAATTATGACTTATGAACCTATGTATGACACAAAGTTGAAATTATGACTTATGAACCCATTTATGACACAACGTTGATATTATGACTTATGAAGCCATTAATGACACAAAGTTTAAATTATGACTTATGAACCCATTTATGACACAAAGTTTAAATTATGACTTATGAAGCCATTTATGACACAAAGTTTAAATTATGACTTATGAACCCATTTATGACACAAAGTTGATATTATGACTTATGAACCTATGTGTGACACAAAGTTGAAATTATGACTTATGAACCCATTTATGACACAAAGTTGAAATTATGACTTATGAACCTATGTGTGACACAAAGTTGAAATTATGACTTATGAACCCATTTATGACATAAAGTTGAAATTATGACTTATGAAGCCATTTATGACACAAAGTTGAAATTATGACTTATGAACCCATTTATGACACAAAGTTTAAATTATGACTTATGAACCCATGTGTGACACAAAGTTGAAATTATGACTTATGAAGCCATTTATGACATAAAGTTGAAAATATGACTTATGAACCCATGTGTGACACAAAGTTGAAATTATGACTTATGAAGCCATTTATGACATAAAGTTGAAATTATGACTTATGAAGCCATTTATGACACAAAGTTGAAATTATGACTTATGAAGCCATGTGTGACACAAAGTTGAAATTATGACTTATGAAGCCATTTATGACATAAAGTTGAAATTATGACTTATGAAGCCATTTATGACACAAAGTTGAAATTATGACTTATGAACCCATGTGTGACACAAAGTTGAAATTATGACTTATGAACCCATGTGTGACACAAAGTTGAAATTATGACTTATGAAGCCATTTATGACATAAAGTTGAAATTATGACTTATGAACCCATGTGTGACACAAAGTTGAAATTATGACTTATGAACCCATTTATGACACAAAGTTTAAATTATGACTTATGAACCTATGTGTGACACAAAGCTGAAATTATGACTTATGAACCCATGTGTGACACAAAGTTGAAATTATGACTTATGAAGCCATTTATGACATAAAGTTGAAATTATGACTTATGAAGCCATTTATGACACAAAGTTGAAATTATGACTTATGAACCCATTTATGACACAAAGTTGAAATTATGACTTATGAACCCATTTATGACACAACGTTGATATTATGACTTATGAAGCCATTTATGACACAAAGTTGAAATTATGACTTATGAACCCATTTATGACACAAAGTTGAAATTATGACTTATGAACCCATTAATGACACAAAGTTGAAATTATGACTTATGAAGCCATTTATGACATAAAGTTGAAATTATGACTTATGAAGCCATTTATGACATAAAGTTGAAATTATGACTTATGAAGCCATTTATGACATAAAGTTGAAATTATGACTTATGAAGCCATGTGTGACACAAAGTTGAAATTATGACTTATGAACCTATGTGTGACACAAAGTTGAAATTATGACTTATGAAGCCATTTATGACACAAAGTTGAAATTATGACTTATGAACCTATGTGTGACACAAAGTTGAAATTATGACTTATGAACCCATGTGTGACACAAAGTTGAAATTATGACTTATGAACCCATTTATGACACAAAGTTTAAATTATGACTTATGAACCCATGTGTGACACAAAGTTGAAATTATGACTTATGAACCCATTTATGACACAAAGTTTAAATTATGACTTATGAACCTATGTGTGACACAAAGCTGAAATTATGACTTATGAACCCATGTGTGACACAAAGTTGAAATTATGACTTATGAAGCCATTTATGACATAAAGTTGAAATTATGACTTATGAAGCCATTTATGACACAAAGTTGAAATTATGACTTATGAACCCATTTATGACACAAAGTTGAAATTATGACTTATGAACCCATTTATGACACAACGTTGATATTATGACTTATGAAGCCATTTATGACACAAAGTTGAAATTATGACTTATGAACCCATTTATGACACAAAGTTGAAATTATGACTTATGAACCCATTAATGACACAAAGTTGAAATTATGACTTATGAAGCCATTTATGACATAAAGTTGAAATTATGACTTATGAAGCCATTTATGACATAAAGTTGAAATTATGACTTATGAAGCCATTTATGACATAAAGTTGAAATTATGACTTATGAAGCCATGTGTGACACAAAGTTGAAATTATGACTTATGAACCTATGTGTGACACAAAGTTGAAATTATGACTTATGAAGCCATTTATGACACAAAGTTGAAATTATGACTTATGAACCTATGTGTGACACAAAGTTGAAATTATGACTTATGAAGCCATGTGTGACACAAAGTTGAAATTATGACTTATGAAGCCATGTGTGACACAAAGTTGAAATTATGACTTATGAAGCCATGTGTGACACAAAGTTGAAATTATGACTTATGAAGCCATTTATGACACAAAGTTGAAATTATGACTTATGAACCCATTTATGACACAACGTTGATATTATGACTTATGAAGCCATTTATGACACAAAGTTGAAATTATGACTTATGAACCCATTTATGACACAACGTTGATATTATGACTTATGAAGCCATTTATGACACAAAGTTGAAATTATGACTTATGAACCCATTTATGACACAAAGTTGAAATTATGACTTATGAACCTGTGTGACACAAAGTTGAAATTATGACTTATGAACCTATGTGTGACACAAAGTTGAAATTATGACTTATGAACCCATGTGTGACACAAAGTTGAAATTATGACTTATGAACCCATGTGACACAAAGTTGAAATTATGACTTATGAACCTATGTGTGACACAAAGTTGAAATTATGACTTATGAACCTATGTGTGACACAAAGTTGAAATTATGACTTATGAACCCATGTGTGACACAAAGTTGAAATTATGACTTATGAACCCATGTGTGACACAAAGTTGAAATTATGACTTATGAACCCATGTGACACAAAGTTGAAATTATGACTTATGAACCTATGTGTGACACAAAGTTGAAATTATGACTTATGAACCTATGTGTGACACAAAGTTGAAATTATGACTTATGAACCCATGTGTGACACAAAGTTGAAATTATGACTTATGAATCCATGTGTGACACAAAGTTGAAATTATGACTTATGAACCCATGTGTGACACAAAGTTGAAATTATGACTTATGAACCTATGTGTGACACAAAGTTGAAATTATGACTTATGAACCTATGTGTGACACAAAGTTGAAATTATGACTTATGAACCCATGTGTGACACAAAGTTGAAATTATGACTTATGAACCTATGTGTGACACAAAGTTGAAATTATGACTTATGAACCCATGTGTGACACAAAGTTGAAATTATGACTTATGAACCTATGTGTGACACAAAGTTGAAATTATGACTTATGAACCCATTTATGACATAAAGTTGAAATTATGACTTATGAACCTATGTGTGACACAAAGTTGAAATTATGACTAATGAACCCATTTATGACACAAAGTTGAAATTATGACTTATGAACCTATGTGTGACACAAAGTTGAAATTATGACTTATGAACCTATGTGTGACACAAAGTTGAAATTATGACTTATGAAGCCATTTATGACATAAAGTTGAAATTATGACTTATGAAGCCATGTGTGACACAAAGTTGAAATTATGACTTATTAAGCCATTTATGACACAAAGTTGAAATTATGACTTATGAACCTATGTGTGACACAAAGTTGAAATTATGACTTATGAACCTATGTGTGACACAAAGTTGAAATTATGACTTAGGAACCCATTTATGACACAAAGTTGAAATTATGACTTATGAACCCATTTATGACACAAAGTTGAAATTATGACTTATGAACCCATTAATGACACAAAGTTGAAATTGTGACTTATGAACCCACGTGTGACACAAAGCTGAAATTATGACTTATGAACCCATTTATGACACAAAGTTGAAATTATGACTTAGGAACCCATTTATGACACAAAGTTGAAATTATGACTTATGAACCTATGTGTGACACAAAGTTGAAATTATGACTTATGAACCCATTTATGACACAAAGTTGAAATTATGACTTATGAACCCATTTATGACACAAAGTTGAAATTATGACTTATGAACCCATTAATGACACAAAGTTGAAATTGTGACTTATGAACCCACGTGTGACACAAAGCTGAAATTATGACTTATGAACCCATTTATGACATAAAGTTGAAATTATGACTTATTAAGCCATTTATGACACAAAGTTGAAATTATGACTTATGAACCTATGTGTGACACAAAGTTGAAATTATGACTTATGAACCCATTTATGACACAAAGCTGAAATTATGACGTATGAACCTATGTGTGACACAAAGTTGAAATTATGACTTATGAACCCATTAATGACACAAAGTTGAAATTATGACTTATGAAGCCATTTATGACACAAAGTTGAAATTATGACTTATGAACCCATGTGTGACACAAAGTTGAAATTATGACTTATGAACCCATGTGTGACACAAAGTTGAAATTATGACTTATGAAGCCATTTATGACATAAAGTTGAAATTATGACTTATGAACCCATGTGTGACACAAAGTTGAAATTATGACTTATGAACCCATTTATGACACAAAGTTTAAATTATGACTTATGAACCCATGTGTGACACAAAGTTGAAATTATGACTTATGAACCCATGTGTGACACAAAGTTGAAATTATGACTTATGAACCCATTTATGACACAAAGTTTAAATTATGACTTATGAACCTATGTATGACACAAAGTTGAAATTATGACTTATGAACCCATTTATGACAGAACGTTGATATTATGACTTATGAAGCCATTAATGACACAAAGTTTAAATTATGACTTATGAACCCATGTGTGACACAAAGTTTAAATTATGACTTATGAACCCATTTATGACACAAAGTTTAAATTATGACTTATGAAGCCATTTATGACACAAAGTTTAAATTATGACTTATGAACCCATTTATGACACAAAGTTGATATTATGACTTATGAACCTATGTGTGACACAAAGTTGAAATTATGACTTATGAACCCATTTATGACACAAAGTTGAAATTATGACTTATGAACCTATGTGTGACACAAAGTTGAAATTATGACTTATGAACCCATTTATGACATAAAGTTGAAATTATGACTTATGAAGCCATTTATGACACAAAGTTGAAATTATGACTTATGAACCCATTTATGACACAAAGTTTAAATTATGACTTATGAACCCATGTGTGACACAAAGTTGAAATTATGACTTATGAAGCCATTTATGACATAAAGTTGAAAATATGACTTATGAACCCATGTGTGACACAAAGTTGAAATTATGACTTATGAAGCCATTTATGACATAAAGTTGAAATTATGACTTATGAAGCCATTTATGACACAAAGTTGAAATTATGACTTATGAAGCCATGTGTGACACAAAGTTGAAATTATGACTTATGAAGCCATTTATGACATAAAGTTGAAATTATGACTTATGAAGCCATTTATGACACAAAGTTGAAATTATGACTTATGAACCCATGTGTGACACAAAGTTGAAATTATGACTTATGAACCCATGTGTGACACAAAGTTGAAATTATGACTTATGAACCCATGTGTGACACAAAGTTGAAATTATGACTTATGAAGCCATTTATGACATAAAGTTGAAATTATGACTTATGAACCCATGTGTGACACAAAGTTTAAATTATGACTTATGAACCCATGTGTGACACAAAGTTGAAATTATGACTTATGAACCCATTTATGACACAAAGTTTAAATTATGACTTATGAACCTATGTGTGACACAAAGCTGAAATTATGACTTATGAACCCATGTGTGACACAAAGTTGAAATTATGACTTATGAAGCCATTTATGACATAAAGTTGAAATTATGACTTATGAAGCCATTTATGACACAAAGTTGAAATTATGACTTATGAACCCATTTATGACACAAAGTTGAAATTATGACTTATGAACCCATTTATGACACAACGTTGATATTATGACTTATGAAGCCATTTATGACACAAAGTTGAAATTATGACTTATGAACCCATTTATGACACAAAGTTGAAATTATGACTTATGAACCCATTAATGACACAAAGTTGAAATTATGACTTATGAAGCCATTTATGACACAAAGTTTAAATTATGACTTATGAACCCATTAATGACACAAAGTTGAAATTATGACTTATGAACCTATGTGTGACACAAAGTTGAAATTATGACTTATGAAGCCATTTATGACACAAAGTTGAAATTATGACTTATGAACCTATGTGTGACACAAAGTTGAAATTATGACTTATGAAGCCATGTGTGACACAAAGTTGAAATTATGACTTATGAACCTATGTGTGACACAAAGTTGAAATTATGACTTATGAAGCCATTTATGACACAAAGTTGAAATTATGACTTATGAAGCCATTTATGACACAAAGTTGAAATTATGACTTATGAACCCATTTATGACACAACGTTGATATTATGACTTATGAAGCCATTTATGACACAAAGTTGAAATTATGACTTATGAAGCCATGTGTGACACAAAGTTGAAATTATGACTTATGAAGCCATTTATGACACAAAGTTGAAATTATGACTTATGAACCCATTTATGACACAACGTTGATATTATGACTTATGAAGCCATTTATGACACAAAGTTGAAATTATGACTTATGAACCCATTTATGACACAACGTTGATATTATGACTTATGAAGCCATTTATGACACAAAGTTGAAATTATGACTTATGAACCCATTTATGACACAAAGTTGAAATTATGACTTATGAACCTGTGTGACACAAAGTTGAAATTATGACTTATGAACCCATGTGTGACACAAAGTTGAAATTATGACTTATGAACCCATGTGTGACACAAAGTTGAAATTATGACTTATGAACCCATTTATGACATAAAGTTGAAATTATGACTTATGAAGCCATTTATGACACAAAGTTGAAATTATGACTTATGAACCCATTTATGACACAAAGTTTAAATTATGACTTATGAACCCATGTGTGACACAAAGTTGAAATTATGACTTATGAAGCCATTTATGACATAAAGTTGAAAATATGACTTATGAACCCATGTGTGACACAAAGTTGAAATTATGACTTATGAAGCCATTTATGACATAAAGTTGAAATTATGACTTATGAAGCCATTTATGACACAAAGTTGAAATTATGACTTATGAAGCCATGTGTGACACAAAGTTGAAATTATGACTTATGAAGCCATTTATGACATAAAGTTGAAATTATGACTTATGAAGCCATTTATGACACAAAGTTGAAATTATGACTTATGAACCCATGTGTGACACAAAGTTGAAATTATGACTTATGAACCCATGTGTGACACAAAGTTGAAATTATGACTTATGAACCCATGTGTGACACAAAGTTGAAATTATGACTTATGAAGCAATTTATGACATAAAGTTGAAATTATGACTTATGAACCCATGTGTGACACAAAGTTTAAATTATGACTTATGAACCCATGTGTGACACAAAGTTGAAATTATGACTTATGAACCCATTTATGACACAAAGTTTAAATTATGACTTATGAACCTATGTGTGACACAAAGCTGAAATTATGACTTATGAACCCATGTGTGACACAAAGTTGAAATTATGACTTATGAAGCCATTTATGACATAAAGTTGAAATTATGACTTATGAAGCCATTTATGACACAAAGTTGAAATTATGACTTATGAACCCATTTATGACACAAAGTTGAAATTATGACTTATGAACCCATTTATGACACAACGTTGATATTATGACTTATGAAGCCATTTATGACACAAAGTTGAAATTATGACTTATGAACCCATTTATGACACAAAGTTGAAATTATGACTTATGAACCCATTAATGACACAAAGTTGAAATTATGACTTATGAAGCCATTTATGACACAAAGTTTAAATTATGACTTATGAACCCATTAATGACACAAAGTTGAAATTATGACTTATGAACCTATGTGTGACACAAAGTTGAAATTATGACTTATGAAGCCATTTATGACACAAAGTTGAAATTATGACTTATGAACCTATGTGTGACACAAAGTTGAAATTATGACTTATGAAGCCATGTGTGACACAAAGTTGAAATTATGACTTATGAACCTATGTGTGACACAAAGTTGAAATTATGACTTATGAAGCCATTTATGACACAAAGTTGAAATTATGACTTATGAAGCCATTTATGACACAAAGTTGAAATTATGACTTATGAACCCATTTATGACACAACGTTGATATTATGACTTATGAAGCCATTTATGACACAAAGTTGAAATTATGACTTATGAAGCCATGTGTGACACAAAGTTGAAATTATGACTTATGAAGCCATTTATGACACAAAGTTGAAATTATGACTTATGAACCCATTTATGACACAACGTTGATATTATGACTTATGAAGCCATTTATGACACAAAGTTGAAATTATGACTTATGAACCCATTTATGACACAACGTTGATATTATGACTTATGAAGCCATTTATGACACAAAGTTGAAATTATGACTTATGAACCCATTTATGACACAAAGTTGAAATTATGACTTATGAACCTGTGTGACACAAAGTTGAAATTATGACTTATGAACCCATGTGTGACACAAAGTTGAAATTATGACTTATGAACCCATGTGTGACACAAAGTTGAAATTATGACTTATGAACCCATGTGACACAAAGTTGAAATTATGACTTATGAACCTATGTGTGACACAAAGTTGAAATTATGACTTATGAACCTATGTGTGACACAAAGTTGAAATTATGACTTATGAACCCATGTGTGACACAAAGTTGAAATTATGACTTATGAATCCATTTGTGACACAAAGTTGAAATTATGACTTATGAACCCATGTGTGACACAAAGTTGAAATTATGACTTATGAACCTATGTGTGACACAAAGTTGAAATTATGACTTATGAACCTATGTGTGACACAAAGTTGAAATTATGACTTATGAACCCATGTGTGACACAAAGTTGAAATTATGACTTATGAACCTATGTGTGACACAAAGTTGAAATTATGACTTATGAACCCATGTGTGACACAAAGTTGAAATTATGACTTATGAACCCATTAATGACATAAAGTTGAAATTATGACTTATGAACCTATGTGTGACACAAAGTTGAAATTATGACTAATGAACCCATGTGTGCCACAAAGTTGAAATTATGACTTATGAACCCATTTATGACACAAAGTTGAAATTATGACTTATGAACCTATGTGTGACACAAAGTTGAAATTATGACTTATGAACCTATGTGTGACACAAAGTTGAAATTATGACTTATGAACCTATGTGTGACACAAAGTTGAAATTATGACTTATGAACCCATTAATGACACAAAGTTGAAATTATGACGTATGAACCCATGTGTGCCACAAAGTTGAAATTATGACTTATGAAGCCATTTATGACATAAAGTTGAAATTATGACTTATGAACCCATTTATGACACAAAGCTGAAATTATGACGTATGAACCCATGTGTGCCACAAAGTTGAAATTATGACTTATGAAGCCATTTATGACATAAAGTTGAAATTATGACTTATGAAGCCATTTATGACACAAAGTTTAAATTATGACTTATGAACCCATGTGTGACACAAAGTTGAAATTATGACTTATGAACCCATGTGTGACACAAAATTGAAATTATGACTTATGAACCCATTTATGACACAAAGTTGAAATTATGACTTATGAACCCATATGTGACACAAAGTTGAAATTATGACTTATGAAGCCATTTATGACATAAAGTTGAAATTATGACTTATGAACCTGTGTGACACAAAGTTGAAATTATGACTTATGAACCCATTTTTGACACAAAGTTTAAATTATGACTTATGAAGCCATTTATGACACAATGTTGAAATTATGACTTATGAACCTATGTGTGACACAAAGTTGAAATTATGACTTATGAACCCATGTGTGACACAAAGTTGAAATTATGACTTATGAAGCCATTTATGACATAAAGTTGAAATTATGACTTATGAAGCCATTTATGACACAAAGTTGAAATTATGACTTATGAACCTATGTATGACACAAAGTTGAAATTATGACTTATGAACCTATGTATGACACAAAGTTGAAATTATGACTTATGAACCTATGTGTGACACAAAGTTGAAATTATGACTTATGAAGCCATTTATGACACAAAGTTGAAATTATGACTTATGAACCCATTTATGACACAAAGTTGAAATTATGACTTATGAACCCATTAATGACACAAAGTTGAAATTATGACTTATGAACCTATGTGTGACACAAAGTTGAAATTATGACTTATGAACCCATTAATGACACAAAGTTGAAATTATGACTTATGAACCCATTAATGACACAAAGTTGAAATTATGACTTATGAAGCCATTTATGACACAAAGTTGAAATTATGACTTATGAACCCATTTATGACACAACGTTGATATTATGACTTATGAAGCCATTTATGACACAAAGTTGAAATTATGACTTATGAACCCATTTATGACACAAAGTTGAAATTATGACTTATGAACCTGTGTGACACAAAGTTGAAATTATGACTTATGAACCCATGTGTGACACAAAGTTGAAATTATGACTTATGAACCCATGTGTGACACAAAGTTGAAATTATGACTTATGAACCCATGTGACACAAAGTTGAAATTATGACTTATGAACCTATGTGTGACACAAAGTTGAAATTATGACTTATGAACCTATGTGTGACACAAAGTTGAAATTATGACTTATGAACCCATGTGTGACACAAAGTTGAAATTATGACTTATGAATCCATGTGTGACACAAAGTTGAAATTATGACTTATGAACCCATGTGTGACACAAAGTTGAAATTATGACTTATGAACCTATGTGTGACACAAAGTTGAAATTATGACTTATGAACCTATGTGTGACACAAAGTTGAAATTATGACTTATGAACCCATGTGTGACACAAAGTTGAAATTATGACTAATGAACCCATGTGTGCCACAAAGTTGAAATTATGACTTATGAACCCATTTATGACACAAAGTTGAAATTATGACTTATGAACCCATGTGTGACACAAAGTTGAAATTATGACTTATGAACCCATGTGTGCCACAAAGTTGAAATTATGACTTATGAACCCATTTATAACACAAAGTTGAAATTATGACTTATGAACCCATGTGTGACACAAAGTTGAAATTATGACTTATGAACCTATGTGTGACACAAAGTTGAAATTATGACTTATGAACCTATGTGTGACACAAAGTTGAAATTATGACTTATGAACCCATTAATGACACAAAGTTGAAATTATGACGTATGAACCCATGTGTGCCACAAAGTTGAAATTATGACTTATGAAGCCATTTATGACATAAAGTTGAAATTATGACTTATGAACCCATTTATGACACAAAGCTGAAATTATGACGTATGAACCCATGTGTGCCACAAAGTTGAAATTATGACTTATGAAGCCATTTATGACATAAAGTTGAAATTATGACTTATGAAGCCATTTATGACACAAAGTTTAAATTATGACTTATGAACCCATGTGTGACACAAAGTTGAAATTATGACTTATGAACCCATGTGTGACACAAAGTTGAAATTATGACTTATGAACCCATTTATGACACAAAGTTGAAATTATGACTTATGAACCCATATGTGACACAAAGTTGAAATTATGACTTATGAAGCCATTTATGACATAAAGTTGAAATTATGACTTATGAACCTGTGTGACACAAAGTTGAAATTATGACTTATGAACCCATTTTTGACACAAAGTTGAAATTATGACTTATGAAGCCATTTATGACACAAAGTTGAAATTATGACTTATGAACCTATGTGTGACACAAAGTTGAAATTATGACTTATGAACCCATGTGTGACACAAAGTTGAAATTATGACTTATGAAGCCATTTATGACATAAAGTTGAAATTATGACTTATGAAGCCATTTATGACACAAAGTTGAAATTATGACTTATGAACCTATGTATGACACAAAGTTGAAATTATGACTTATGAACCTATGTATGACACAAAGTTGAAATTATGACTTATGAACCTATGTGTGACACAAAGTTGAAATTATGACTTATGAAGCCATTTATGACACAAAGTTGAAATTATGACTTATGAACCCATTTATGACACAAAGTTGAAATTATGACTTATGAACCCATTAATGACACAAAGTTGAAATTATGACTTATGAACCTATGTGTGACACAAAGTTGAAATTATGACTTATGAACCCATTAATGACACAAAGTTGAAATTATGACTTATGAACCCATTAATGACACAAAGTTGAAATTATGACTTATGAACCCATGTGTGACACAAAGTTGAAATTATGACTTATGAACCCATGTGTGACACAAAGTTGAAATTATGACTTATGAACCCATTAATGACACAAAGTTGAAATTATGACTTATGAACCCATTAATGACACAAAGTTGAAATTATGACTTATGAACCCATTTATGACACAAAGTTGAAATTATGACTTATGAACCCATTTATGACACAAAGTTGAAATTATGACTTATGAACCCATTAATGACACAAAGTTGAAATTATGACTTATGAAGCCATTTATGACACAAAGTTGAAATTATGACTTATGAACCCATTTATGACACAAAGTTGAAATTATGACTTATGAACCCATTAATGACACAAAGTTGAAATTATGACTTATGAACCCATTTATAACACAAAGTTGAAATTATGACTTATGAACCCATTAATGACACAAAGTTGAAATTATGACTTATGAACCCATTAATGACACAAAGTTGAAATTATGACTTATGAACCCATTAATGACAAAGTTGAAATTACGACTTATGAACCCATTTATGACACAAAGTTGAAATTATGACTTATGAACCCATTTATGACACAAAGTTGAAATTATGACTTATGAAGCCATTTATGACAAAGTTGAAATTACGACTTATGAACCCATTTATGACACAAAGTTGAAATTATGACTTATGAACCCATTTATGACACAAAGTTTAAATTATGACTTATGAACCCATGTGTGACACAAAGTTGAAATTATGACTTATGAACCCATTTATGACACAAAGTTTAAATTATGACTTATGAACCCATGTGTGACACAAAGTTGAAATTATGACTTATGAACCCATGTGTGACACAAAGTTGAAATTATGACTTATGAACCCATGTGTGACACAAAGTTGAAATTATGACTTATGAACCCATTTATGACACAAAGTTTAAATTATGACTTATGAACCCATGTGTGACACAAAGTTGAAATTATGACTTATGAACCCATGTGTGACACAAAGTTGAAATTATGACTTATGAACCCATGTGTGACACAAAGTTGAAATTATGACTTATGAAGCCATTTATGACACAAAGTTGAAATTATGACTTATGAACCTATGTGTGACACAAAGTTGAAATTATGACTTATGAACCCATGTGTGACACAAAGTTGAAATTATGACTTATGAAGCCATTTATGACATAAAGTTGAAATTATGACTTATGAAGCCATTTATGACACAAAGTTGAAATTATGACTTATGAACCTATGTATGACACAAAGTTGAAATTATGACTTATGAACCTATGTATGACACAAAGTTGAAATTATGACTTATGAACCTATGTGTGACACAAAGTTGAAATTATGACCTATGAAGCCATTTATGACACAAAGTTGAAATTATGACTTATGAACCCATTTATGACACAAAGTTGAAATTATGACTTATGAACCCATTAATGACACAAAGTTGAAATTATGACTTATGAACCTATGTGTGACACAAAGTTGAAATTATGACTTATGAACCCATTAATGACACAAAGTTGAAATTATGACTTATGAACCCATTAATGACACAAATTTGAAATTATGACTTATGAACCCATTAATGACACAAAGTTGAAATTATGACTTATGAACCCATGTGTGACACAAAGTTGAAATTATGACTTATGAACCCATTAATGACACAAAGTTGAAATTATGACTTATGAACCCATTAATGACACAAAGTTGAAATTATGACTTATGAATCCATTTATGACACAAAGTTGAAATTATGACTTATGAACCCATTTATGACACAAAGTTGAAATTATGACTTATGAACCCATTAATGACACAAAGTTGAAATTATGACTTATGAAGCCATTTATGACACAAAGTTGAAATTATGACTTATGAACCCATTTATGACACAAAGTTGAAATTATGACTTATGAACCCATTAATGACACAAAGTTGAAATTATGACTTATGAACCCATTTATGACACAAAGTTGAAATTATGACTTATGAACCCATTAATGACACAAAGTTGAAATTATGACTTATGAACCCATTAATGACACAAAGTTGAAATTATGACTTATGAAGCCATTTATGACAAAGTTGAAATTACGACTTATGAACCCATTTATGACACAAAGTTGAAATTATGACTTATGAACCCATTTATGACACAAAGTTGAAATTATGACTTATGAAGCCATTTATGACAAAGTTGAAATTACGACTTATGAACCCATTTATGACACAAAGTTGAAATTATGACTTATGAACCCATTTATGACACAAAGTTGAAATTATGACTTATGAACCTATGTATGACACAAAGTTGAAATTATGACTTATGAACCCATTTATGACACAAAGTTTAAATTATGACTTATGAACCCATGTGTGACACAAAGTTGAAATTATGACTTATGAACCCATTTATGACACAAAGTTTAAATTATGACTTATGAACCCATGTGTGACACAAAGTTGAAATTATGACTTATGAACCCATGTGTGACACAAAGTTGAAATTATGACTTATGAACCCATGTGTGACACAAAGCTGAAATTATGACTTATGAACCCATTTATGGCACAAAGTTGAAATTATGACTTATGAACCCATGTGTGACACAAAGTTGAAATTATGACTTATGAACCCATTAATGACACAAAGTTGAAATTATGACTTATGAACCCATTAATGACACAAAGTTGAAATTATGACTTATGAACCCATGTGTGACACAAAGTTGAAATTATGACTTATGAAGCCATTTATGACAAAGTTGAAATTACGACTTATGAACCCATTTATGACACAAAGTTGAAATTATGACTTATGAATCCATTTATGACACAAAGTTGAAATTATGACTTATGAACCTATGTATGACACAAAGTTGAAATTATGACTTAAGAACCCATTTATGACACAAAGTTTAAATTATGACTTATGAACCCATGTGTGACACAAAGTTGAAATTATGACTTATGAACCCATTTATGACACAAAGTTTAAATTATGACTTATGAACCCATGTGTGACACAAAGTTGAAATTATGACTTATGAACCTATGTGTGACACAAAGTTGAAATTATGACTTATGAACCCATGTGTGACACAAAGTTGAAATTATGACTTATGAACCCATGTGTGACACAAAGTTGAAATTATGACTAATGACCCCATTTATGACACAAAGTTGAAATTATGACTTATGAACCCATGTGTGACACAAAGTTGAAATTATGACTTATGAAGCCATTTACGACACAAAGTTGAAATTATGACTTATGAACCTATGTGTGACACAAAGTTGAAATTATGACTTATGAACCCACGTGTGACACAAAGCTGAAATTATGACTTATGAACCCATTTATGACACAAAGTTGAAATTATGACTTATGAACCCATTTATGACACAAAGTTGAAATTATGACTTATGAACCCATTAATGACACAAAGTTGAAATTATGACTTATGAACCCATTAATGACAAAGTTGAAATTACGACTTATGAACCCATTTATGACACAAAGTTGAAATTATGACTTATGAACCCATTTATGACACAAAGTTGAAATTATGACTTATGAAGCCATTTATGACAAAGTTGAAATTACGACTTATGAACCCATTTATGACACAAAGTTGAAATTATGACTTATGAACCCATTTATGACACAAAGTTTAAATTATGACTTATGAACCCATGTGTGACACAAAGTTGAAATTATGACTTATGAACCCATTTATGACACAAAGTTTAAATTATGACTTATGAACCCATGTGTGACACAAAGTTGAAATTATGACTTATGAACCCATGTGTGACACAAAGTTGAAATTATGACTTATGAACCCATGTGTGACACAAAGTTGAAATTATGACTTATGAACCCATTTATGACACAAAGTTTAAATTATGACTTATGAACCCATGTGTGACACAAAGTTGAAATTATGACTTATGAACCCATGTGTGACACAAAGTTGAAATTATGACTTATGAACCCATGTGTGACACAAAGTTGAAATTATGACTTATGAAGCCATTTATGACACAAAGTTGAAATTATGACTTATGAACCTATGTGTGACACAAAGTTGAAATTATGACTTATGAACCCATGTGTGACACAAAGTTGAAATTATGACTTATGAAGCCATTTATGACATAAAGTTGAAATTATGACTTATGAAGCCATTTATGACACAAAGTTGAAATTATGACTTATGAACCTATGTATGACACAAAGTTGAAATTATGACTTATGAACCTATGTATGACACAAAGTTGAAATTATGACTTATGAACCTATGTGTGACACAAAGTTGAAATTATGACCTATGAAGCCATTTATGACACAAAGTTGAAATTATGACTTATGAACCCATTTATGACACAAAGTTGAAATTATGACTTATGAACCCATTAATGACACAAAGTTGAAATTATGACTTATGAACCTATGTGTGACACAAAGTTGAAATTATGACTTATGAACCCATTAATGACACAAAGTTGAAATTATGACTTATGAACCCATTAATGACACAAATTTGAAATTATGACTTATGAACCCATTAATGACACAAAGTTGAAATTATGACTTATGAACCCATGTGTGACACAAAGTTGAAATTATGACTTATGAACCCATTAATGACACAAAGTTGAAATTATGACTTATGAACCCATTAATGACACAAAGTTGAAATTATGACTTATGAATCCATTTATGACACAAAGTTGAAATTATGACTTATGAACCCATTTATGACACAAAGTTGAAATTATGACTTATGAACCCATTAATGACACAAAGTTGAAATTATGACTTATGAAGCCATTTATGACACAAAGTTGAAATTATGACTTATGAACCCATTTATGACACAAAGTTGAAATTATGACTTATGAACCCATTAATGACACAAAGTTGAAATTATGACTTATGAACCCATTTATGACACAAAGTTGAAATTATGACTTATGAACCCATTAATGACACAAAGTTGAAATTATGACTTATGAACCCATTAATGACACAAAGTTGAAATTATGACTTATGAAGCCATTTATGACAAAGTTGAAATTACGACTTATGAACCCATTTATGACACAAAGTTGAAATTATGACTTATGAACCCATTTATGACACAAAGTTGAAATTATGACTTATGAAGCCATTTATGACAAAGTTGAAATTACGACTTATGAACCCATTTATGACACAAAGTTGAAATTATGACTTATGAACCCATTTATGACACAAAGTTGAAATTATGACTTATGAACCTATGTATGACACAAAGTTGAAATTATGACTTATGAACCCATTTATGACACAAAGTTTAAATTATGACTTATGAACCCATGTGTGACACAAAGTTGAAATTATGACTTATGAACCCATTTATGACACAAAGTTTAAATTATGACTTATGAACCCATGTGTGACACAAAGTTGAAATTATGACTTATGAACCCATGTGTGACACAAAGTTGAAATTATGACTTATGAACCCATGTGTGACACAAAGCTGAAATTATGACTTATGAACCCATTTATGGCACAAAGTTGAAATTATGACTTATGAACCCATGTGTGACACAAAGTTGAAATTATGACTTATGAACCCATTAATGACACAAAGTTGAAATTATGACTTATGAACCCATTAATGACACAAAGTTGAAATTATGACTTATGAACCCATGTGTGACACAAAGTTGAAATTATGACTTATGAAGCCATTTATGACAAAGTTGAAATTACGACTTATGAACCCATTTATGACACAAAGTTGAAATTATGACTTATGAATCCATTTATGACACAAAGTTGAAATTATGACTTATGAACCTATGTATGACACAAAGTTGAAATTATGACTTAAGAACCCATTTATGACACAAAGTTTAAATTATGACTTATGAACCCATGTGTGACACAAAGTTGAAATTATGACTTATGAACCCATTTATGACACAAAGTTTAAATTATGACTTATGAACCCATGTGTGACACAAAGTTGAAATTATGACTTATGAACCTATGTGTGACACAAAGTTGAAATTATGACTTATGAACCCATGTGTGACACAAAGTTGAAATTATGACTTATGAACCCATGTGTGACACAAAGTTGAAATTATGACTAATGACCCCATTTATGACACAAAGTTGAAATTATGACTTATGAACCCATGTGTGACACAAAGTTGAAATTATGACTTATGAAGCCATTTACGACACAAAGTTGAAATTATGACTTATGAACCTATGTGTGACACAAAGTTGAAATTATGACTTATGAACCCACGTGTGACACAAAGCTGAAATTATGACTTATGAACCCATTTATGACACAAAGTTGAAATTATGACTTATGAACCCATTTATGACACAAAGTTGAAATTATGACTTATGAACCTATGTGTGACACAAAGTTGAAATTATGACTTATGAACCTATATGTGACACAAAGTTTAAATTATGACTTATGAACCTATGTGTGACACAAAGTTGAAATTATGACTTATGAACCCACGTGTGACACAAAGCTGAAATTATGACTTATGAACCCATTTATGACACAAAGTTGAAATTATGACTTATGAACCCATGTGTGACACAAAGTTGAAATTATGACTTATGAACCTATGTGTGACACAAAGTTGAAATTATGACTTATGAACCTATGTGTGACACAAAGTTGAAATTATGACTTATGAACCTATGTGTGACACAAAGTTGAAATTATGACTTATGAACCCATTTATGACACAAAGTTTAAATTATGACTTATGAACCCATGTGTGACACAAAGTTGAAATTATGACTTATGAACCCATTTATGACACAAAGTTTAAATTATGACTTATGAACCTATGTGTGACACAAAGCTGAAATTATGACTTATGAACCCATGTGTGACACAAAGTTGAAATTATGACTTATGAAGCCATTTATGACATAAAGTTGAAATTATGACTTATGAAGCCATTTATGACACAAAGTTGAAATTATGACTTATGAAGCCATTTATGACACAAAGTTGAAATTATGACTTATGAACCCATTTATGACACAACGTTGATATTATGACTTATGAAGCCATTTATGACACAAAGTTGAAATTATGACTTATGAAGCCATTTATGACATAAAGTTGAAATTATGACTTATGAAGCCATTTATGACACAAAGTTGAAATTATGACTTATGAACCCATTTATGACACAAAGTTGAAATTATGACTTATGAAGCCATTTATGACACAAAGTTGAAATTATGACTTATGAACCCATTTATGACACAAAGTTGAAATTATGACTTATGAACCCATTTATGACACAACGTTGATATTATGACTTATGAACCCATTTATGACATAAAGTTGAAATTATGACTTATGAACCCATTAATGACACAAAGTTGAAATTATGACTTATGAACCCATTAATGACACAAAGTTGAAATTATGACTTATGAAGCCATTTATGACACAAAGTTGAAATTATGACTTATGAACCCATTTATGACACAAAGTTGAAATTATGACTTATGAACCCATTAATGACACAAAGTTGAAATTATGACTTATGAACCCATTTATAACACAAAGTTGAAATTATGACTTATGAACCCATTAATGACACAAAGTTGAAATTATGACTTATGAACCCATTAATGACACAAAGTTGAAATTATGACTTATGAACCCATTAATGACAAAGTTGAAATTACGACTTATGAACCCATTTATGACACAAAGTTGAAATTATGACTTATGAACCCATTTATGACACAAAGTTGAAATTATGACTTATGAAGCCATTTATGACAAAGTTGAAATTACGACTTATGAACCCATTTATGACACAAAGTTGAAATTATGACTTATGAACCCATTTATGACACAAAGTTTAAATTATGACTTATGAACCCATGTGTGACACAAAGTTGAAATTATGACTTATGAACCCATTTATGACACAAAGTTTAAATTATGACTTATGAACCCATGTGTGACACAAAGTTGAAATTATGACTTATGAACCCATGTGTGACACAAAGTTGAAATTATGACTTATGAACCCATGTGTGACACAAAGTTGAAATTATGACTTATGAACCCATTTATGACACAAAGTTTAAATTATGACTTATGAACCCATGTGTGACACAAAGTTGAAATTATGACTTATGAACCCATGTGTGACACAAAGTTGAAATTATGACTTATGAACCCATGTGTGACACAAAGTTGAAATTATGACTTATGAAGCCATTTATGACACAAAGTTGAAATTATGACTTATGAACCTATGTGTGACACAAAGTTGAAATTATGACTTATGAACCCATGTGTGACACAAAGTTGAAATTATGACTTATGAAGCCATTTATGACATAAAGTTGAAATTATGACTTATGAAGCCATTTATGACACAAAGTTGAAATTATGACTTATGAACCTATGTATGACACAAAGTTGAAATTATGACTTATGAACCTATGTATGACACAAAGTTGAAATTATGACTTATGAACCTATGTGTGACACAAAGTTGAAATTATGACCTATGAAGCCATTTATGACACAAAGTTGAAATTATGACTTATGAACCCATTTATGACACAAAGTTGAAATTATGACTTATGAACCCATTAATGACACAAAGTTGAAATTATGACTTATGAACCTATGTGTGACACAAAGTTGAAATTATGACTTATGAACCCATTAATGACACAAAGTTGAAATTATGACTTATGAACCCATTAATGACACAAATTTGAAATTATGACTTATGAACCCATTAATGACACAAAGTTGAAATTATGACTTATGAACCCATGTGTGACACAAAGTTGAAATTATGACTTATGAACCCATTAATGACACAAAGTTGAAATTATGACTTATGAACCCATTAATGACACAAAGTTGAAATTATGACTTATGAATCCATTTATGACACAAAGTTGAAATTATGACTTATGAACCCATTTATGACACAAAGTTGAAATTATGACTTATGAACCCATTAATGACACAAAGTTGAAATTATGACTTATGAAGCCATTTATGACACAAAGTTGAAATTATGACTTATGAACCCATTTATGACACAAAGTTGAAATTATGACTTATGAACCCATTAATGACACAAAGTTGAAATTATGACTTATGAACCCATTTATGACACAAAGTTGAAATTATGACTTATGAACCCATTAATGACACAAAGTTGAAATTATGACTTATGAACCCATTAATGACACAAAGTTGAAATTATGACTTATGAAGCCATTTATGACAAAGTTGAAATTACGACTTATGAACCCATTTATGACACAAAGTTGAAATTATGACTTATGAACCCATTTATGACACAAAGTTGAAATTATGACTTATGAAGCCATTTATGACAAAGTTGAAATTACGACTTATGAACCCATTTATGACACAAAGTTGAAATTATGACTTATGAACCCATTTATGACACAAAGTTGAAATTATGACTTATGAACCTATGTATGACACAAAGTTGAAATTATGACTTATGAACCCATTTATGACACAAAGTTTAAATTATGACTTATGAACCCATGTGTGACACAAAGTTGAAATTATGACTTATGAACCCATTTATGACACAAAGTTTAAATTATGACTTATGAACCCATGTGTGACACAAAGTTGAAATTATGACTTATGAACCCATGTGTGACACAAAGTTGAAATTATGACTTATGAACCCATGTGTGACACAAAGCTGAAATTATGACTTATGAACCCATTTATGGCACAAAGTTGAAATTATGACTTATGAACCCATGTGTGACACAAAGTTGAAATTATGACTTATGAACCCATTAATGACACAAAGTTGAAATTATGACTTATGAACCCATTAATGACACAAAGTTGAAATTATGACTTATGAACCCATGTGTGACACAAAGTTGAAATTATGACTTATGAAGCCATTTATGACAAAGTTGAAATTACGACTTATGAACCCATTTATGACACAAAGTTGAAATTATGACTTATGAATCCATTTATGACACAAAGTTGAAATTATGACTTATGAACCTATGTATGACACAAAGTTGAAATTATGACTTAAGAACCCATTTATGACACAAAGTTTAAATTATGACTTATGAACCCATGTGTGACACAAAGTTGAAATTATGACTTATGAACCCATTTATGACACAAAGTTTAAATTATGACTTATGAACCCATGTGTGACACAAAGTTGAAATTATGACTTATGAACCTATGTGTGACACAAAGTTGAAATTATGACTTATGAACCCATGTGTGACACAAAGTTGAAATTATGACTTATGAACCCATGTGTGACACAAAGTTGAAATTATGACTAATGACCCCATTTATGACACAAAGTTGAAATTATGACTTATGAACCCATGTGTGACACAAAGTTGAAATTATGACTTATGAAGCCATTTACGACACAAAGTTGAAATTATGACTTATGAACCTGTGTGACACAAAGTTGAAATTATGACTTATGAACCCATTAATGACATAAAGTTGAAATTATGACTTATGAACCTATGTGTGACACAAAGTTGAAATTATGACTTATGAACCCACGTGTGACACAAAGCTGAAATTATGACTTATGAACCCATTTATGACACAAAGTTGAAATTATGACTTATGAACCCATTTATGACACAAAGTTGAAATTATGACTTATGAACCTATGTGTGACACAAAGTTGAAATTATGACTTATGAACCTATATGTGACACAAAGTTTAAATTATGACTTATGAACCTATGTGTGACACAAAGTTGAAATTATGACTTATGAACCCACGTGTGACACAAAGCTGAAATTATGACTTATGAACCCATTTATGACACAAAGTTGAAATTATGACTTATGAACCCATGTGTGACACAAAGTTGAAATTATGACTTATGAACCTATGTGTGACACAAAGTTGAAATTATGACTTATGAACCTATGTGTGACACAAAGTTGAAATTATGACTTATGAACCTATGTGTGACACAAAGTTGAAATTATGACTTATGAACCCACGTGTGACACAAAGCTGAAATTATGACTTATGAACCCATTTATGACACAAAGTTGAAATTATGACTTATGAACCCATTTATGACACAAAGTTGAAATTATGACTTATGAACCTATGTGTGACACAAAGTTGAAATTATGACTTATGAACCTATATGTGACACAAAGTTTAAATTATGACTTATGAACCTATGTGTGACACAAAGTTGAAATTATGACTTATGAACCCACGTGTGACACAAAGCTGAAATTATGACTTATGAACCCATTTATGACACAAAGTTGAAATTATGACTTATGAACCCATGTGTGACACAAAGTTGAAATTATGACTTATGAACCTATGTGTGACACAAAGTTGAAATTATGACTTATGAACCTATGTGTGACACAAAGTTGAAATTATGACTTATGAACCTATGTGTGACACAAAGTTGAAATTATGACTTATGAACCCATTTATGACACAAAGTTTAAATTATGACTTATGAACCCATGTGTGACACAAAGTTGAAATTATGACTTATGAACCCATTTATGACACAAAGTTTAAATTATGACTTATGAACCTATGTGTGACACAAAGCTGAAATTATGACTTATGAACCCATGTGTGACACAAAGTTGAAATTATGACTTATGAAGCCATTTATGACATAAAGTTGAAATTATGACTTATGAAGCCATTTATGACACAAAGTTGAAATTATGACTTATGAAGCCATTTATGACACAAAGTTGAAATTATGACTTATGAACCCATTTATGACACAACGTTGATATTATGACTTATGAAGCCATTTATGACACAAAGTTGAAATTATGACTTATGAAGCCATTTATGACATAAAGTTGAAATTATGACTTATGAAGCCATTTATGACACAAAGTTGAAATTATGACTTATGAACCCATTTATGACACAAAGTTGAAATTATGACTTATGAAGCCATTTATGACACAAAGTTGAAATTATGACTTATGAACCCATTTATGACACAAAGTTGAAATTATGACTTATGAACCCATTTATGACACAACGTTGATATTATGACTTATGAACCCATTTATGACATAAAGTTGAAATTATGACTTATGAACCCATTAATGACACAAAGTTGAAATTATGACTTATGAAGCCATTTATGACATAAAGTTGAAATTATGACTTATGAAGCCATTTATGACATAAAGTTGAAATTATGACTTATGAAGCCATTTATGACATAAAGTTGAAATTATGACTTATGAAGCCATTTATGACACAAAGTTGAAATTATGACTTATGAACCCATTTATGACACAAAGTTGAAATTATGACTTATGAAGCCATTTATGACACAAAGTTGAAATTATGACTTATGAACCCATTTATGACACAAAGTTGAAATTATGACTTATGAACCCATTTATGACACAACGTTGATATTATGACTTATGAACCCATTTATGACATAAAGTTGAAATTATGACTTATGAACCCATTAATGACACAAAGTTGAAATTATGACTTATGAAGCCATTTATGACATAAAGTTGAAATTATGACTTATGAAGCCATTTATGACATAAAGTTGAAATTATGACTTATGAAGCCATTTATGACATAAAGTTGAAATTATGACTTATGAAGCCATGTGTGACACAAAGTTGAAATTATGACTTATGAAGCCATGTGTGACACAAAGTTGAAATTATGACTTATGAACCTATGTGTGACACAAAATTGAAATTATGACTTATGAAGCCATTTATGACACAAAGTTGAAATTATGACTTATGAAGCCATGTGTGACACAAAGTTGAAATTATGACTTATGAAGCCATGTGTGACACAAAGTTGAAATTATGACTTATGAAGCCATGTGTGACACAAAGTTGAAATTATGACTTATGAAGCCATGTGTGACACAAAGTTGAAATTATGACTTATGAAGCCATTTATGACACAAAGTTGAAATTATGACTTATGAACCCATGTGTGACACAAAGTTGAAATTATGACTTATGAAGCCATTTATGACACAAAGTTGAAATTATGACTTATGAACCCATTAATGACACAAAGTTGAAATTATGACTTATGAACCCATGTGTGACACAAAGTTGAAATTATGACTTATGAAGCCATTTATGACAAAGTTGAAATTACGACTTATGAACCCATTTATGACACAAAGTTGAAATTATGACTTATGAATCCATTTATGACACAAAGTTGAAATTATGACTTATGAACCTATGTACGACACAAAGTTGAAATTATGACTTAAGAACCCATTTATGACACAAAGTTTAAATTATGACTTATGAACCCATGTGTGACACAAAGTTGAAATTATGACTTATGAACCCATTTATGACACAAAGTTTAAATTATGACTTATGAACCCATGTGTGACACAAAGTTGAAATTATGACTTATGAACCTATGTGTGACACAAAGTTGAAATTATGACTTATGAACCCATGTGTGACACAAAGTTGAAATTATGACTTATGAACCCATGTGTGACACAAAGTTGAAATTATGACTAATGACCCCATTTATGACACAAAGTTGAAATTATGACTTATGAACCCATGTGTGACACAAAGTTGAAATTATGACTTATGAAGCCATTTACGACACAAAGTTGAAATTATGACTTATGAACCTGTGTGACACAAAGTTGAAATTATGACTTATGAACCCATTAATGACATAAAGTTGAAATTATGACTTATGAACCTATGTGTGACACAAAGTTGAAATTATGACTTATGAACCCACGTGTGACACAAAGCTGAAATTATGACTTATGAACCCATTTATGACACAAAGTTGAAATTATGACTTATGAACCCATTTATGACACAAAGTTGAAATTATGACTTATGAACCTATGTGTGACACAAAGTTGAAATTATGACTTATGAACCTATATGTGACACAAAGTTTAAATTATGACTTATGAACCTATGTGTGACACAAAGTTGAAATTATGACTTATGAACCCACGTGTGACACAAAGCTGAAATTATGACTTATGAACCCATTTATGACACAAAGTTGAAATTATGACTTATGAACCCATGTGTGACACAAAGTTGAAATTATGACTTATGAACCTATGTGTGACACAAAGTTGAAATTATGACTTATGAACCTATGTGTGACACAAAGTTGAAATTATGACTTATGAACCTATGTGTGACACAAAGTTGAAATTATGACTTATGAACCCATTTATGACACAAAGTTTAAATTATGACTTATGAACCCATGTGTGACACAAAGTTGAAATTATGACTTATGAACCCATTTATGACACAAAGTTTAAATTATGACTTATGAACCTATGTGTGACACAAAGCTGAAATTATGACTTATGAACCCATGTGTGACACAAAGTTGAAATTATGACTTATGAAGCCATTTATGACATAAAGTTGAAATTATGACTTATGAAGCCATTTATGACACAAAGTTGAAATTATGACTTATGAAGCCATTTATGACACAAAGTTGAAATTATGACTTATGAACCCATTTATGACACAACGTTGATATTATGACTTATGAAGCCATTTATGACACAAAGTTGAAATTATGACTTATGAAGCCATTTATGACATAAAGTTGAAATTATGACTTATGAAGCCATTTATGACACAAAGTTGAAATTATGACTTATGAACCCATTTATGACACAAAGTTGAAATTATGACTTATGAAGCCATTTATGACACAAAGTTGAAATTATGACTTATGAACCCATTTATGACACAAAGTTGAAATTATGACTTATGAACCCATTTATGACACAACGTTGATATTATGACTTATGAACCCATTTATGACATAAAGTTGAAATTATGACTTATGAACCCATTAATGACACAAAGTTGAAATTATGACTTATGAAGCCATTTATGACATAAAGTTGAAATTATGACTTATGAAGCCATTTATGACATAAAGTTGAAATTATGACTTATGAAGCCATTTATGACATAAAGTTGAAATTATGACTTATGAAGCCATTTATGACACAAAGTTGAAATTATGACTTATGAACCCATTTATGACACAAAGTTGAAATTATGACTTATGAAGCCATTTATGACACAAAGTTGAAATTATGACTTATGAACCCATTTATGACACAAAGTTGAAATTATGACTTATGAACCCATTTATGACACAACGTTGATATTATGACTTATGAACCCATTTATGACATAAAGTTGAAATTATGACTTATGAACCCATTAATGACACAAAGTTGAAATTATGACTTATGAAGCCATTTATGACATAAAGTTGAAATTATGACTTATGAAGCCATTTATGACATAAAGTTGAAATTATGACTTATGAAGCCATTTATGACATAAAGTTGAAATTATGACTTATGAAGCCATGTGTGACACAAAGTTGAAATTATGACTTATGAAGCCATGTGTGACACAAAGTTGAAATTATGACTTATGAACCTATGTGTGACACAAAGTTGAAATTATGACTTATGAAGCCATTTATGACACAAAGTTGAAATTATGACTTATGAAGCCATGTGTGACACAAAGTTGAAATTATGACTTATGAAGCCATGTGTGACACAAAGTTGAAATTATGACTTATGAAGCCATGTGTGACACAAAGTTGAAATTATGACTTATGAAGCCATGTGTGACACAAAGTTGAAATTATGACTTATGAAGCCATTTATGACACAAAGTTGAAATTATGACTTATGAACCCATGTGTGACACAAAGTTGAAATTATGACTTATGAAGCCATTTATGACACAAAGTTGAAATTATGACTTATGAACCCATTTATGACACAACGTTGATATTATGACTTATGAAGCCATTTATGACACAAAGTTGAAATTATGACTTATGAACCCATTTATGACACAACGTTGATATTATGACTTATGAAGCCATTTATGACACAAAGTTGAAATTATGACTTATGAACCCATTTATGACACAAAGTTGAAATTATGACTTATGAACCTATGTGTGACACAAAGTTGAAATTATGACTTATGAACCTATGTGTGACACAAAGTTGAAATTATGACTTATGAACCCATGTGTGACACAAAGTTGAAATTATGACTTATGAACCCATGTGTGACACAAAGTTGAAATTATGACTTATGAACCCATGTGACACAAAGTTGAAATTATGACTTATGAACCTATGTGTGACACAAAGTTGAAATTATGACTTATGAACCTATGTGTGACACAAAGTTGAAATTATGACTTATGAACCCATGTGTGACACAAAGTTGAAATTATGACTTATGAATCCATGTGTGACACAAAGTTGAAATTATGACTTATGAACCCATGTGTGACACAAAGTTGAAATTATGACTTATGAACCTATGTGTGACACAAAGTTGAAATTATGACTTATGAACCTATGTGTGACACAAAGTTGAAATTATGACTTATGAACCCATGTGTGACACAAAGTTGAAATTATGACTTATGAACCTATGTGTGACACAAAGTTGAAATTATGACTTATGAACCCATGTGTGACACAAAGTTGAAATTATGACTTATGAACCTATGTGTGACACAAAGTTGAAATTATGCCTTATGAACCCATTTATGACATAAAGTTGAAATTATGACTTATGAACCTATGTGTGACACAAAGTTGAAATTATGACTAATGAACCCATGTGTGCCACAAAGTTGAAATTATGACTTATGAACCCATTTATGACACAAAGTTGAAATTATGACTTATGAACCTATGTGTGACACAAAGTTGAAATTATGACTTATGAACCCATGTGTGCCACAAAGTTGAAATTATGACTTATGAACCCATTTATGACACAAAGTTGAAATTATGACTTATGAACCCATGTGTGACACAAAGTTGAAATTATGACTTATGAACCTATGTGTGACACAAAGTTGAAATTATGACTTATGAACCTATGTGTGACACAAAGTTGAAATTATGACTTATGAACCTATGTGTGACACAAAGTTGAAATTATGACTTATGAACCCATGTGTGACACAAAGTTGAAATTATGACGTATGAACCCATGTGTGCCACAAAGTTTAAATTATGACTTATGAACCCATGTGTGACACAAAGTTGAAATTATGACTTATGAACCCATGTGTGACACAAAGTTGAAATTATGACTTATGAACCCATGTGTGACACAAAGCTGAAATTATGACTTATGAACCCATTTATGGCACAAAGTTGAAATTATGACTTATGAACCCATGTGCGACACAAAGTTGAAATTATGACTTATGAACCCATTAATGACACAAAGTTGAAATTATGACTTATGAACCCATTAATGACACAAAGTTGAAATTATGACTTATGAACCCATGTGTGACACAAAGTTGAAATTATGGCTTATGAAGCCATTTACGACACAAAGTTGAAATTATGACTTATGAACCCATTTATGACACAAAGTTTAAATTATGACTTATGAAGCCATTTATGACACAAAGTTTAAATTATGACTTATGAACCCATGTGTGACACAAAGTTGAAATTATGACTTATGAACCCATGTGTGACACAAAGTTGAAATTATGACTTATGAACCCATGTGTGACACAAAGCTGAAATTATGACTTATGAACCCATTTATGGCACAAAGTTGAAATTATGACTTATGAAGCCATTTATGACATAAAGTTGAAATTATGACTTATGAACCCATGTGTGACACAAAGTTGAAATTATGAGTTATGAACCCATTTATGACACAAAGTTTAAATTATGACTTATGAACCCATGTGTGACACAAAGTTGAAATTATGACTTATTAACCCATGTGTGACACAAAGTTGAAATTATGACTTATGAACCCATTTATGACACAAAGTTTAAATTATGACTTATGAACCTATGTATGACACAACGTTGAAATTATGACTTATGAACCCATTTATGACACAACGTTGATATTATGACTTATGAAGCCATTAATGACACAAAGTTTAAATTATGACTTATGAACCCATTTATGACACAAAGTTGATATTATGACTTATGAACCTATGTGTGACACAAAGTTGAAATTATGACTTATGAACCCATTTATGACACAAAGTTGAAATTATGACTTATGAACCTATGTGTGACACAAAGTTGAAATTATGACTTATGAACCCATTTATGACATAAAGTTGAAATTATGACTTATGAAGCCATTTATGACACAAAGTTGAAATTATGACTTATGAACCCATTTATGACACAAAGTTTAAATTATGACTTATGAACCCATGTGTGACACAAAGTTGAAATTATGACTTATGAAGCCATTTATGACATAAAGTTGAAAATATGACTTATGAACCCATGTGTGACACAAAGTTGAAATTATGACTTATGAAGCCATTTATGACATAAAGTTGAAATTATGACTTATGAAGCCATTTATGACACAAAGTTGAAATTATGACTTATGAAGCCATGTGTGACACAAAGTTGAAATTATGACTTATGAAGCCATTTATGACATAAAGTTGAAATTATGACTTATGAAGCCATTTATGACATAAAGTTGAAATTATGACTTATGAAGCCATTTATGACACAAAGTTGAAATTATGACTTATGAACCCATTTATGACACAAAGTTGAAATTATGACTTATGAACCCATTTATGACACAACGTTGATATTATGACTTATGAACCCATTTATGACACAAAGTTGAAATTATGACTTATGAACCCATTAATGACACAAAGTTGAAATTATGACTTATGAAGCCATTTATGACATAAAGTTGAAATTATGACTTATGAAGCCATTTATGACATAAAGTTGAAATTATGACTTATGAAGCCATTTATGACATAAAGTTGAAATTATGACTTATGAAGCCATGTGTGACACAAAGTTGAAATTATGACTTATGAACCTATGTGTGACACAAAGTTGAAATTATGACTTATGAAGCCATTTATGACACAAAGTTGAAATTATGACTTATGAAGCCATGTGTGACACAAAGTTGAAATTATGACTTATGAAGCCATGTGTGACACAAAGTTGAAATTATGACTTATGAAGCCATGTGTGACACAAAGTTGAAATTATGACTTATGAAGCCATGTGTGACACAAAGTTGAAATTATGACTTATGAAGCCATGTGTGACACAAAGTTGAAATTATGACTTATGAAGCCATTTATGACACAAAGTTGAAATTATGACTTATGAACCCATGTGTGACACAAAGTTGAAATTATGACTTATGAAGCCATTTATGACACAAAGTTGAAATTATGACTTATGAACCCATTTATGACACAAAGTTGAAATTATGACTTATGAACCCATGTGTGACACAAAGTTGAAATTATGACTTATGAACCCATGTGTGACACAAAGCTGAAATTATGACTTATGAACCCATTTATGGCACAAAGTTGAAATTATGACTTTTGAACCCATGTGCGACACAAAGTTGAAATTATGACTTATGAACCCATTAATGACACAAAGTTGAAATTATGACTTATGAACCCATTAATGACACAAAGTTGAAATTATGACTTATGAACCCATGTGTGACACAAAGTTGAAATTATGGCTTATGAAGCCATTTACGACACAAAGTTGAAATTATGACTTATGAACCCATTTATGACACAAAGTTTAAATTATGACTTATGAAGCCATTTATGACACAAAGTTTAAATTATGACTTATGAACCCATGTGTGACACAAAGTTGAAATTATGACTTATGAAGCCATTTATGACACAAAGTTTAAATTATGACTTATGAACCCATGTGTGACACAAAGTTGAAATTATGACTTATGAACCCATGTGTGACACAAAGCTGAAATTATGACTTATGAACCCATTTATGGCACAAAGTTGAAATTATGACTTATGAAGCCATTTATGACATAAAGTTGAAATTATGACTTATGAACCCATGTGTGACACAAAGTTGAAATTATGACTTATGAACCCATTTATGACACAAAGTTTAAATTATGACTTATGAACCCATGTGTGACACAAAGTTGAAATTATGACTTATGAACCCATGTGTGACACAAAGTTGAAATTATGACTTATGAACCCATTTATGACACAAAGTTTAAATTATGACTTATGAACCTATGTATGACACAAAGTTGAAATGATGACTTATGAACCCATTTATGACACAACGTTGATATTATGACTTATGAAGCCATTAATGACACAAAGTTTAAATTATGACTTATGAACCCATGTGTGACACAAAGTTTAAATTATGACTTATGAACCCATTTATGACACAAAGTTTAAATTATGACTTATGAAGCCATTTATGACACAAAGTTTAAATTATGACTTATGAACCCATTTATGACACAAAGTTGATATTATGACTTATGAACCTATGTGTGACACAAAGTTGAAATTATGACTTATGAACCCATTTATGACACAAAGTTGAAATTATGACTTATGAACCTATGTGTGACACAAAGTTGAAATTATGACTTATGAACCCATTTATGACATAAAGTTGAAATTATGACTTATGAAGCCATTTATGACACAAAGTTGAAATTATGACTTATGAACCCATTTATGACACAAAGTTTAAATTATGACTTATGAACCCATGTGTGACACAAAGTTGAAATTATGACTTATGAAGCCATTTTTGACATAAAGTTGAAAATATGACTTATGAACCCATGTGTGACACAAAGTTGAAATTATGACTTATGAAGCCATTTATGACAAAGTTGAAATTATGACTTATGAAGCCATTTATGACACAAAGTTGAAATTATGACTTATGAAGCCATGTGTGACACAAAGTTGAAATTATGACTTATGAAGCCATTTATGACATAAAGTTGAAATTATGACTTATGAAGCCATTTATGACATAAAGTTGAAATTATGACTTATGAAGCCATTTATGACACAAAGTTGAAATTATGACTTATGAACCCATTTATGACACAAAGTTGAAATTATGACTTATGAACCCATTTATGACACAACGTTGATATTATGACTTATGAACCCATTTATGACACAAAGTTGAAATTATGACTTATGAACCCATTAATGACACAAAGTTGAAATTATGACTTATGAAGCCATTTATGACATAAAGTTGAAATTATGACTTATGAAGCCATTTATGACATAAAGTTGAAATTATGACTTATGAAGCCATTTATGACATAAAGTTGAAATTATGACTTATGAAGCCATGTGTGACACAAAGTTGAAATTATGACTTATGAACCTATGTGTGACACAAAGTTGAAATTATGACTTATGAAGCCATTTATGACACAAAGTTGAAATTATGACTTATGAAGCCATGTGTGACACAAAGTTGAAATTATGACTTATGAAGCCATGTGTGACACAAAGTTGAAATTATGACTTATGAAGCCATGTGTGACACAAAGTTGAAATTATGACTTATGAAGCCATGTGTGACACAAAGTTGAAATTATGACTTATGAAGCCATTTATGACACAAAGTTGAAATTATGACTTATGAACCCATGTGTGACACAAAGTTGAAATTATGACTTATGAAGCCATTTATGACACAAAGTTGAAATTATGACTTATGAACCCATTTATGACACAACGTTGATATTATGACTTATGAAGCCATTTATGACACAAAGTTGAAATTATGACTTATGAACCCATTTATGACACAACGTTGATATTATGACTTATGAAGCCATTTATGACACAAAGTTGAAATTATGACTTATGAACCCATTTATGACACAAAGTTGAAATTATGACTTATGAACCTATGTGTGACACAAAGTTGAAATTATGACTTATGAACCTATGTGTGACACAAAGTTGAAATTATGACTTATGAACCCATGTGTGACACAAAGTTGAAATTATGACTTATGAACCCATGTGTGACACAAAGTTGAAATTATGACTTATGAACCCATGTGACACAAAGTTGAAATTATGACTTATGAACCTATGTGTGACACAAAGTTGAAATTATGACTTATGAACCCATGTGTGACACAAAGTTGAAATTATGACTTATGAACCCATGTGACACAAAGTTGAAATTATGACTTATGAACCTATGTGTGACACAAAGTTGAAATTATGACTTATGAACCTATGTGTGACACAAAGTTGAAATTATGACTTATGAACCCATGTGTGACACAAAGTTGAAATTATGACTTATGAATCCATGTGTGACACAAAGTTGAAATTATGACTTATGAACCCATGTGTGACACAAAGTTGAAATTATGACTTATGAACCTATGTGTGACACAAAGTTGAAATTATGACTTATGAACCTATGTGTGACACAAAGTTGAAATTATGACTTATGAACCCATGTGTGACACAAAGTTGAAATTATGACTTATGAACCTATGTGTGACACAAAGTTGAAATTATGACTTATGAACCCATGTGTGACACAAAGTTGAAATTATGACTTATGAACCTATGTGTGACACAAAGTTGAAATTATGACTTATGAACCCATTTATGACATAAAGTTGAAATTATGACTTATGAACCTATGTGTGACACAAAGTTGAAATTATGACTAATGAACCCATGTGTGCCACAAAGTTGAAATTATGACTTATGAACCCATTTATGACACAAAGTTGAAATTATGACTTATGAACCTATGTGTGACACAAAGTTGAAATTATGACTTATGAACCCATTTATGACACAAAGTTGAAATTATGACTTATGAACCCATGTGTGACACAAAGTTGAAATTATGACTTATGAACCTATGTGTGACACAAAGTTGAAATTATGACTTATGAACCCATGTGTGCCACAAAGTTGAAATTATGACTTATGAACCCATTTATGACACAAAGTTGAAATTATGACTTATGAACCCATGTGTGACACAAAGTTGAAATTATGACTTATGAACCTATGTGTGACACAAAGTTGAAATTATGACTTATGAACCTATGTGTGACACAAAGTTGAAATTATGACTTATGAACCTATGTGTGACACAAAGTTGAAATTATGACTTATGAACCCATGTGTGACACAAAGTTGAAATTATGACGTATGAACCCATGTGTGCCACAAAGTTTAAATTATGACTTATGAACCCATGTGTGACACAAAGTTGAAATTATGACTTATGAACCCATGTGTGACACAAAGTTGAAATTATGACTTATGAACCCATGTGTGACACAAAGCTGAAATTATGACTTATGAACCCATTTATGGCACAAAGTTGAAATTATGACTTATGAACCCATGTGTGACACAAAGTTGAAATTATGGCTTATGAAGCCATTTACGACACAAAGTTGAAATTATGACTTATGAACCCATGTGTGACACAAAGTTGAAATTATGGCTTATGAAGCCATTTACGACACAAAGTTGAAATTATGACTTATGAACCCATTTATGACACAAAGTTTAAATTATGACTTATGAAGCCATTTATGACACAAAGTTTAAATTATGACTTATGAACCCATTAATGACACAAAGTTGAAATTATGACTTATGAACCCATTAATGACACAAAGTTGAAATTATGACTTATGAACCCATGTGTGACACAAAGTTGAAATTATGGCTTATGAAGCCATTAATGACACAAAGTTGAAATTATGACTTATGAACCCATTAATGACACAAAGTTGAAATTATGACTTATGAACCCATGTGTGACACAAAGTTGAAATTATGGCTTATGAAGCCATTTACGACACAAAGTTGAAATTATGACTTATGAACCCATTTATGACACAAAGTTTAAATTATGACTTATGAAGCCATTTATGACACAAAGTTTAAATTATGACTTATGAACCCATGTGTGACACAAAGTTGAAATTATGACTTATGAACCCATGTGTGACACAAAGTTGAAATTATGACTTATGAACCCATGTGTGACACAAAGCTGAAATTATGACTTATGAACCCATTTATGGCACAAAGTTGAAATTATGACTTATGAACCCATGTGTGACACAAAGTTGAAATTATGACTTATGAAGCCATTTATGACATAAAGTTGAAATTATGACTTATGAACCTATGTGTGACACAAAGTTGAAATTATGACTTATGAACCCACGTGTGACACAAAGCTGAAATTATGACTTATGAACCCATTTATGACACAAAGTTGAAATTATGACTTATGAACCTATGTGTGACACAAAGTTGAAATTATGACTTATGAACCTATGTGTGACACAAAGCTGAAATTATGACTTATGAACCTATGTGTGACACAAAGTTGAAATTATGACTTATGAACCTATGTGTGACACAAAGCTGAAATTATGACTTATGAACCTATGTGTGACACAAAGTTGAAATTATGACTTATGAACCTATGTGTGACACAAAGTTTAAATTATGACTTATGAACCTATGTGTGACACAAAGCTGAAATTATGACTTATGAACCCATTTATGACACAAAGTTGAAATTATGACTTATGAACCCATGTGTGACACAAAGTTGAAATTATGACTTATGAAGCCATTTATGGCACAAAGTTGAAATTATGACTTATGAACCCATGTGTGACACAAAGCTGAAATTATGACTTATGAAGCCATTTATGACACAAAGTTGAAATTATGACTTATGAAGCCATTTATGACATAAAGTTGAAATTATGACTTATGAACCCATGTGTGACACAAAGTTGAAATTATGACTTATGAAGCCATTTATGACATAAAGTTGAAATTATGACTTATGAACCTATGTGTGACACAAAGTTGAAATTATGACTTATGAACCCATTTATGACACAAAGTTGATATTATGACTTATGAAGCCATTTATGACACAAAGTTTAAATTATGACTTATGAACCCATTTATGACACAACGTTGATATTATGACTTATGAACCCATGTGTGACACAAATTTGAAATTATGACTTATGAAGCCATTTATGACATAAAGTTGAAATTATGACTTATGAACCCATTTATGACACAAAGTTTAAATTATGACTTATGAACCTATGTGTGACACAAAGTTGAAATTATGACTTATGAACCCATTTATGACACAAAGTTGAAATTATGACTTATGAACCTATGTGTGACACAAAGTTGAAATTATGACTTATGAACCTATGTGTGACACAAAGTTGAAATTATGACTTAGGAACCAATTTATGACACAAAGTTGAAATTATGACTTATGAACCCACGTGTGACACAAAGTTGAAATTATGACTTATGAAGCCATGTGTGACACAAAGTTGAAATTATGACTTATGAACCCATTTATGACACAAAGTTGAAATTATGACTTATGAACCTATGTGTGACACAAAGTTGAAATTATGACTTATGAAGCCATTTATGACATAAAGTTGAAATTATGACTTATGAAGCCATTTCAGGGTGTCCGCGGGGTTTTAAAAAGTATTAAAAAGTGATAAATCAAAATTGCCAAATTTAAGGCCATTAAAAGTGTTAAATGTGGTCTCAGAGGTATTATTTTTTTCCAAACTAGGTATTATTTTTTCAGACTATCAGGTGTCCTATTCTGATTGAAATTCTATCTGCGTTCGCATTAGTTCGTTTAAATATGGGCTTTAGCATATCTGGGCACATAATCAAATAATCGTCTCCGTCTCGGCGTATGTTTGATGCTGACGTCATATTCAGCGGTCGTTCGGCATCATCTCAGAACACTGCGCGCTCAACAGAAGTGGCTGGCTTACGTTTTATTGTAGACTTGCCTCAAGGCATATCTTCAACCACTGTCCTCATAAGAGCAATCTTAAATGATTTATATAAAGTCTAAAATGAACAAAAAGAGTTGTGAGAGAATGAGGCGCGATCCATAGACAGTGAGATCCGCGTGTCTGTCTGCTCTTAAAGGGGCAGCAGCCAATAAAGCTTCCTGTCAGGGAACAGAGAAAATGACTCGCTGCTCTTGACTAAATAACTTTTGTAGCTTTAATAAGGATTAACTATTTAATTTATAGTTTATGCAGTGCAGACTACATATAACTTTGATAACTTTATTAAATTTCTGTATATTTCCTAACTGTTAAGACAGGAAGGGCAGGAGTAAACATGACATTTATTATGGGTTTATGTTAGCATTGTTTTAAGTTTACTTAAATTAAAAACTTATATTTTTGAAGCCTAATAATAAATGTAAAAAAAAAATATTTAAAAAAAATCAGTAGCTGTATTAATATCAGTAATACTGGCCTTCGTTCATAAAAAGATGCCATTTAAACAAGTATTTAAAATAGACTGTCTTTATGTTGTTTCTACATTAATTTGATTAACTGTGAAATTATTATATTAAAAAATATATTAAAAACCTACAAAAACATTTCTTTTTTTATTGCGATTAATCACAGAAAAAAATGTCTGATTAATCTAGTTAAAGTTTTTAATCGATTAACAGCACTAGTTTTTAGTATTTTGTTAAATTCAACAACTTATCACAGTTATAGAAATGTAATATTTGGCTCAGGTTTTGTTGTTGGAAAAAAAACACTAAATAATTTAATTGCTGAATTACCAATTATTAATGTAAATCAGATGTGTATGTAGTAATGCTTCTCCTTCACCAACCTTTGTGAATGTTGAGATGTATTTTACTGTGTCTGAATGATATCTTACAACAGATTTCCTCCTGCTGTCAATTCTAAATCTATTCTTTTTTGTATGTTATATGTGTCAAAATCTGTGTAAATAATGGAAAGGTCGCTGATTAACACTTGCAATTCAGTGTCGTGATGGTTTTAAAAAATATTCTGAAGGTAGTGAAAAAGGTATTAAAAAGTAGTAAATTTAACTTAAGGATTACTGTATATACCCTGCATTTATGACATAAAGTTGAAATTATGACTTATGAACCCATTTATGACACAAAGTTGAAATTATGACTTAGGAACCCATTTATGACACAAAGTTGAAATTATGACTTATGAACCTATGTGTGACACAAAGTTGAAATTATGACTTATGAACCCATTTATGACACAAAGTTGAAATTATGACTTATGAACCCATTTATGACACAAAGTTGAAATTATGACTTATGAACCCATTAATGACACAAAGTTGAAATTGTGACTTATGAACCCACGTGTGACACAAAGCTGAAATTATGACTTATGAACCCATTTATGACATAAAGTTGAAATTATGACTTATTAAGCCATTTATGACACAAAGTTGAAATTATGACTTATGAACCTATGTGTGACACTAAGTTGAAATTATGACTTATGAACCCATTTATGACACAAAGCTGAAATTATGACGTATGAACCTATGTGTGACACAAAGTTGAAATTATGACTTATGAAGCCATTTATGACACAAAGTTGAAATTATGACTTATGAACCCATGTGTGACACAAAGTTGAAATTATGACTTATGAACCCATGTGTGACACAAAGTTGAAATTATGACTTATGAAGCCATTTATGACATAAAGTTGAAATTATGACTTATGAACCCATGTGTGACACAAAGTTGAAATTATGACTTATGAACCCATTTATGACACAAAGTTTAAATTATGACTTATGAACCCATGTGTGACACAAAGTTGAAATTATGACTTATGAACCCATGTGTGACACAAAGTTGAAATTATGACTTATGAACCCATTTATGACACAAAGTTTAAATTATGACTTATGAACCTATGTATGACACAAAGTTGAAATTATGACTTATGAACCCATTTATGACACAACGTTGATATTATGACTTATGAAGCCATTAATGACACAAAGTTTAAATTATGACTTATGAACCCATGTGTGACACAAAGTTTAAATTATGACTTATGAACCCATTTATGACACAAAGTTTAAATTATGACTTATGAAGCCATTTATGACACAAAGTTTAAATTATGACTTATGAACCCATTTATGACACAAAGTTGATATTATGACTTATGAACCTATGTGTGACACAAAGTTGAAATTATGACTTATGAACCCATTTATGACACAAAGTTGAAATTATGACTTATGAACCTATGTGTGACACAAAGTTGAAATTATGACTTATGAACCCATTTATGACATAAAGTTGAAATTATGACTTATGAAGCCATTTATGACACAAAGTTGAAATTATGACTTATGAAGCCATTTATGACATAAAGTTGAAAATATGACTTATGAACCCATGTGTGACACAAAGTTGAAATTATGACTTATGAAGCCATTTATGACATAAAGTTGAAATTATGACTTATGAAGCCATTTATGACACAAAGTTGAAATTATGACTTATGAACCCATGTGTGACACAAAGTTGAAATTATGACTTATGAACCCATGTGTGACACAAAGTTGAAATTATGACTTATGAACCCATTTATGACACAAAGTTGAAATTATGACTTATGAACCCATTTATGACACAAAGTTGAAATTATGACTTATGAACCTATGTGTGACACAAAGTTGAAATTATGACTTATGAACCTATGTGTGACACAAAGTTGAAATTATGACTTATGAAGCCATTTATGACATAAAGTTGAAATTATGACTTATGAAGCCATGTGTGACACAAAGTTGAAATTATGACTTATTAAGCCATTTATGACACAAAGTTGAAATTATGACTTATGAACCTATGTGTGACACAAAGTTGAAATTATGACTTATGAACCTATGTGTGACACAAAGTTGAAATTATGACTTAGGAACCCATTTATGACACAAAGTTGAAATTATGTCTTATGAACCCATTTATGACACAAAGTTGAAATTATGACTTATGAACCCATTAATGACACAAAGTTGAAATTGTGACTTATGAACCCACGTGTGACACAAAGCTGAAATTATGACTTATGAACCCATTTATGACACAAAGTTGAAATTATGACTTAGGAACCCATTTATGACACAAAGTTGAAATTATGACTTATGAACCTATGTGTGACACAAAGTTGAAATTATGACTTATGAACCCATTTATGACACAAAGTTGAAATTATGACTTATGAACCCATTTATGACACAAAGTTGAAATTATGACTTATGAACCCATTAATGACACAAAGTTGAAATTGTGACTTATGAACCCACGTGTGACACAAAGCTGAAATTATGACTTATGAACCCATTTATGACATAAAGTTGAAATTATGACTTATTAAGCCATTTATGACACAAAGTTGAAATTATGACTTATGAACCTATGTGTGACACTAAGTTGAAATTATGACTTATGAACCCATTTATGACACAAAGCTGAAATTATGACGTATGAACCTATGTGTGACACAAAGTTGAAATTATGACTTATGAAGCCATTTATGACACAAAGTTGAAATTATGACTTATGAACCCATGTGTGACACAAAGTTGAAATTATGACTTATGAACCCATGTGTGACACAAAGTTGAAATTATGACTTATGAAGCCATTTATGACATAAAGTTGAAATTATGACTTATGAACCCATGTGTGACACAAAGTTGAAATTATGACTTATGAACCCATTTATGACACAAAGTTTAAATTATGACTTATGAACCCATGTGTGACACAAAGTTGAAATTATGACTTATGAACCCATGTGTGACACAAAGTTGAAATTATGACTTATGAACCCATTTATGACACAAAGTTTAAATTATGACTTATGAACCTATGTATGACACAAAGTTGAAATTATGACTTATGAACCCATTTATGACACAACGTTGATATTATGACTTATGAAGCCATTAATGACACAAAGTTTAAATTATGACTTATGAACCCATGTGTGACACAAAGTTTAAATTATGACTTATGAACCCATTTATGACACAAAGTTTAAATTATGACTTATGAAGCCATTTATGACACAAAGTTTAAATTATGACTTATGAACCCATTTATGACACAAAGTTGATATTATGACTTATGAACCTATGTGTGACACAAAGTTGAAATTATGACTTATGAACCCATTTATGACACAAAGTTGAAATTATGACTTATGAACCTATGTGTGACACAAAGTTGAAATTATGACTTATGAACCCATTTATGACATAAAGTTGAAATTATGACTTATGAAGCCATTTATGACACAAAGTTGAAATTATGACTTATGAACCCATTTATGACACAAAGTTTAAATTATGACTTATGAACCCATGTGTGACACAAAGTTGAAATTATGACTTATGAAGCCATTTATGACATAAAGTTGAAAATATGACTTATGAACCCATGTGTGACACAAAGTTGAAATTATGACTTATGAAGCCATTTATGACATAAAGTTGAAATTATGACTTATGAAGCCATTTATGACACAAAGTTGAAATTATGACTTATGAACCCATGTGTGACACAAAGTTGAAATTATGACTTATGAACCCATGTGTGACACAAAGTTGAAATTATGACTTATGAACCCATTTATGACACAAAGTTGAAATTATGACTTATGAACCCATTTATGACACAACGTTGATATTATGACTTATGAACCCATTTATGACACAAAGTTTAAATTATGACTTATGAACCCATGTGTGACACAAAGTTGAAATTATGACTTATGAACCCATTTATGACACAAAGTTTAAATTATGACTTATGAACCTATGTGTGACACAAAGCTGAAATTATGACTTATGAACCCATGTGTGACACAAAGTTGAAATTATGACTTATGAAGCCATTTATGACATAAAGTTGAAATTATGACTTATGAAGCCATTTATGACACAAAGTTGAAATTATGACTTATGAACCCATTTATGACACAAAGTTGAAATTATGACTTATGAACCCATTTATGACACAACGTTGATATTCTGACTTATGAAGCCATTTATGACACAAAGTTGAAATTATGACTTATGAACCCATTTATGACACAACGTTGATATTATGACTTATGAAGCCATTTATGACACAAAGTTGAAATTATGACTTATGAACCCATTTATGACACAAAGTTGAAATTATGACTTATGAACCTGTGTGACACAAAGTTGAAATTATGACTTAGGAACCCATTTATGACACAAAGTTGAAATTATGACTTATGAACCCATTTATGACACAAAGTTGAAATTATGACTTATGAACCTATGTGTGACACAAAGTTGAAATTATGACTTATGAACCTATGTGTGACACAAAGTTGAAATTATGACTTATGAACCCATGTGTGACACAAAGTTGAAATTATGACTTATGAACCCATGTGTGACACAAAGTTGAAATTATGACTTATGAACCCATGTGACACAAAGTTGAAATTATGACTTATGAACCTATGTGTGACACAAAGTTGAAATTATGACTTATGAACCCATTTATGACACAAAGTTGAAATTATGACTTATGAACCCATTTATGACACAACGTTGATATTATGACTTATGAAGCCATGTGTGACACAAAGTTGAAATTATGACTTATGAACCTATGTGTGACACAAAGTTGAAATTATGACTTATGAAGCCATTTATGACACAAAGTTGAAATTATGACTTATGAACCTATGTGTGACACAAAGTTGAAATTATGACTTATGAAGCCATGTGTGACACAAAGTTGAAATTATGACTTATGAACCCATGTGACACAAAGTTGAAATTATGACTTATGAAGCCATTTATGACACAAAGTTGAAATTATGACTTATGAACCCATTTATGACACAAAGTTGAAATTATGACTTATGAACCCATTTATGACACAACGTTGATATTATGACTTATGAAGCCATTTATGACACAAAGTTGAAATTATGACTTATGAACCCATTAATGACACAAAGTTGAAATTATGACTTATGAAGCCATTTATGACATAAAGTTGAAATTATGACTTATGAAGCCATTTATGACATAAAGTTGAAATTATGACTTATGAAGCCATGTGTGACACAAAGTTGAAATTATGACTTATGAACCTATGTGTGACACAAAGTTGAAATTATGACTTATGAAGCCATTTATGACACAAAGTTGAAATTATGACTTATGAACCTATGTGTGACACAAAGTTGAAATTATGACTTATGAAGCCATGTGTGACACAAAGTTGAAATTATGACTTATGAAGCCATGTGTGACACAAAGTTGAAATTATGACTTATGAAGCCATGTGTGACACAAAGTTGAAATTATGACTTATGAAGCCATTTATGACACAAAGTTGAAATTATGACTTATGAACCCATTTATGACACAAAGTTGATATTATGACTTATGAACCTATGTGTGACACAAAGTTGAAATTATGACTTATGAACCCATTTATGACACAACGTTGATATTATGACTTATGAAGCCATTTATGACACAAAGTTGAAATTATGACTTATGAACCCATTTATGACACAAAGTTGAAATTATGACTTATGAACCTGTGTGACACAAAGTTGAAATTATGACTTAGGAACCCATTTATGACACAAAGTTGAAATTATGACTTATGAACCCATTTATGACACAAAGTTGAAATTATGACTTATGAACCTATGTGTGACACAAAGTTGAAATTATGACTTATGAACCTATGTGTGACACAAAGTTGAAATTATGACTTATGAACCCATGTGTGACACAAAGTTGAAATTATGACTTATGAACCCATGTGTGACACAAAGTTGAAATTATGACTTATGAACCCATGTGACACAAAGTTGAAATTATGACTTATGAACCTATGTGTGACACAATGTTGAAATTATGACTTATGAACCTATGTGTGACACTAAGTTGAAATTATGACTTATGAACCCATGTGTGACACAAAGTTGAAATTATGACTTATGAATCCATGTGTGACACAAAGTTGAAATTATGACTTATGAACCCATGTGTGACACAAAGTTGAAATTATGACTTATGAACCTATGTGTGACACAAAGTTGAAATTATGACTTATGAACCTATGTGTGACACAAAGTTGAAATTATGACTTATGAACCCATGTGTGACACAAAGTTGAAATTATGACTTATGAACCCATGTGTGACACAAAGTTGAAATTATGACTTATGAACCTATGTGTGACACAAAGTTGAAATTATGACTTATGAACCCATTTATGACATAAAGTTGAAATTATGACTTATGAACCTATGTGTGACACAAAGTTGAAATTATGACTAATGAACCCATGTGTGCCACAAAGTTGAAATTATGACTTATGAACCCATTTATGACACAAAGTTGAAATTATGACTTATGAACCTATGTGTGACACAAAGTTGAAATTATGACTTATGAACCCATGTGTGCCACAAAGTTGAAATTATGACTTATGAACCCATTTATGACACAAAGTTGAAATTATGACTTATGAACCCATGTGTGACACAAAGTTGAAATTATGACTTATGAACCTATGTGTGACACAAAGTTGAAATTATGACTTATGAACCTATGTGTGACACAAAGTTGAAATTATGACTTATGAACCCATTAATGACACAAAGTTGAAATTATGACGTATGAACGCATGTGTGCCACAAAGTTGAAATTATGACTTATGAAGCCATTTATGACATAAAGTTGAAATTATGACTTATGAACCCATTTATGACACAAAGCTGAAATTATGACGTATGAACCCATGTGTGCCACAAAGTTGAAATTATGACTTATGAAGCCATTTATGACATAAAGTTGAAATTATGACTTATGAAGCCATTTATGACACAAAGTTTAAATTATGACTTATGAACCCATGTGTGACACAAAGTTGAAATTATGACTTATGAACCCATGTGTGACACAAAGTTGATATTATGACTTATGAACCCATTTATGACACAAAGTTGAAATTATGACTTATGAACCCATATGTGACACAAAGTTGAAATTATGACTTATGAACCCATGTGTGACACAAAGTTGAAATTATGACTTATGAACCCATGTGTGACACAAAGTTGAAATTATGACTTATGAAGCCATTTATGACACAAAGTTGAAATTATGACTTATGAACCTATGTGTGACACAAAGTTGAAATTATGACTTATGAACCCATGTGTGACACAAAGTTGAAATTATGACTTATGAAGCCATTTATGACATAAAGTTGAAATTATGACTTATGAAGCCATTTATGACACAAAGTTGAAATTATGACTTATGAACCTATGTATGACACAAAGTTGAAATTATGACTTATGAACCTATGTATGACACAAAGTTGAAATTATGACTTATGAACCCATGTGTGACACAAAGTTGAAATTATGACTTATGAACCTATGTGTGACACAAAGTTGAAATTATGACTTATGAACCCATTTATGACACAAAGTTGAAATTATGACTTATGAACCCATTTATGACACAAAGTTTAAATTATGACTTATGAACCAATTTATGACACAAAGTTGAAATTATGACTTATGAACCCATTTATGACACAACGTTGATATTATGACTTATGAAGCCATATGTGACACAAAGTTGAAATTATGACTTATGAACCCATGTGTGACACAAAGTTGAAATTATGACTTATGAACCCATTTATGACACAAAGTTGAAATTATGACTTATGAACCCATTTATGACACAAAGTTGAAATTATGACTTATGAACCCATGTGTGACACAAAGTTTAAATTATGACTTATGAACCTATGTGTGACACAAAGTTGAAATTATGACTTATGAACCCATTTATGACACAAAGTTGAAATTATGACTTATGAACCCATTAATGACACAAAGTTGAAATTATGACTTATGAACCCATTTATGACACAAAGTTGAAATTATGACTTATGAGCCCATGTGTGACACAAAGTTGAAATTATGACTTATGAACCCATTTATGACACAAAGTTGAAATTATGACTTATGAGCCCATGTGTGACACAAAGTTGAAATTATGACTTATGAACCCATTTATGACACAAAGTTTAAATTATGACTTATGAACCTATGTATGACACAAAGTTGAAATTATGACTTATGAACCCATTTATGACACAACGTTGATATTATGACTTATGAAGCCATTAATGACACAAAGTTTAAATTATGACTTATGAACCCATGTGTGACACAAAGTTTAAATTATGACTTATGAACCCATTTATGACACAAAGTTTAAATTATGACTTATGAACCCATTTATGACACAAAGTTGATATTATGACTTATGAACCTATGTGTGACACAAAGTTGAAATTATGACTTATGAACCCATTTATGACACAAAGTTGAAATTATGACTTATGAACCTATGTGTGACACAAAGTTGAAATTATGACTTATGAACCCATTTATGACATAAAGTTGAAATTATGACTTATGAAGCCATTTATGACACAAAGTTGAAATTATGACTTATGAACCCATTTATGACACAAAGTTTAAATTATGACTTATGAACCCATGTGTGACACAAAGTTGAAATTATGACTTATGAAGCCATTTATGACATAAAGTTGAAAATATGACTTATGAACCCATGTGTGACACAAAGTTGAAATTATGACTTATGAAGCCATTTATGACATAAAGTTGAAATTATGACTTATGAAGCCATTTATGACACAAAGTTGAAATTATGACTTATGAAGCCATGTGTGACACAAAGTTGAAATTATGACTTATGAAGCCATTTATGACATAAAGTTGAAATTATGACTTATGAAGCCATTTATGACACAAAGTTGAAATTATGACTTATGAACCCATGTGTGACACAAAGTTGAAATTATGACTTATGAACCCATGTGTGACACAAAGTTGAAATTATGACTTATGAAGCCATTTATGACATAAAGTTGAAATTATGACTTATGAACCCATGTGTGACACAAAGTTGAAATTATGACTTATGAACCCATTTATGACACAAAATTGAAATTATGACTTATGAACCCATGTGTGACACAAAGTTGAAATTATGACTTATGAACCCATTTATGACACAAAGTTTAAATTATGACTTATGAACCTATGTGTGACACAAAGCTGAAATTATGACTTATGAACCCATGTGTGACACAGAGTTGAAATTATGACTTATGAAGCCATTTATGACATAAAGTTGAAATTATGACTTATGAAGCCATTTATGACACAAAGTTGAAATTATGACTTATGAACCCATTTATGACACAAAGTTGAAATTATGACTTATGAACCCATTTATGACACAACGTTGATATTATGACTTATGAAGCCATTTATGACACAAAGTTGAAATTATGACTTATGAACCCATTTATGACACAAAGTTGAAATTATGATTTATGAACCCATTAATGACACAAAGTTGAAATTATGACTTATGAAGCCATTTATGACATAAAGTTGAAATTATGACTTATGAAGCCATTTATGACATAAAGTTGAAATTATGACTTATGAAGCCATTTATGACATAAAGTTGAAATTATGACTTATGAAGCCATGTGTGACACAAAGTTGAAATTATGACTTATGAACCTATGTGTGACACAAAGTTGAAATTATGACTTATGAAGCCATTTATGACACAAAGTTGAAATTATGACTTATGAACCTATGTGTGACACAAAGTTGAAATTATGACTTATGAAGCCATGTGTGACACAAAGTTGAAATTATGACTTATGAAGCCATGTGTGACACAAAGTTGAAATTATGACTTATGAAGCCATGTGTGACACAAAGTTGAAATTATGACTTATGAAGCCATTTATGACACAAAGTTGAAATTATGACTTATGAACCCATTTATGACACAACGTTGATATTATGACTTATGAAGCCATTTATGACACAAAGTTGAAATTATGACTTATGAACCCATTTATGACACAAAGTTGAAATTATGACTTATGAACCTGTGTGACACAAAGTTGAAATTATGACTTATGAAGCCATGTGTGACACAAAGTTGAAATTATGACTTATGAAGCCATGTGTGACACAAAGTTGAAATTATGACTTATGAAGCCATTTATGACACAAAGTTGAAATTATGACTTATGAACCCATTTATGACACAACGTTGATATTATGACTTATGAAGCCATTTATGACACAAAGTTGAAATTATGACTTATGAACCCATTTATGACACAAAGTTGAAATTATGACTTATGAACCTGTGTGACACAAAGTTGAAATTATGACTTATGAAGCCATGTGTGACACAAAGTTGAAATTATGACTTATGAAGCCATGTGTGACACAAAGTTGAAATTATGACTTATGAAGCCATTTATGACACAAAGTTGAAATTATGACTTATGAACCCATTTATGACACAACGTTGATATTATGACTTATGAAGCCATTTATGACACAAAGTTGAAATTATGACTTATGAACCCATTTATGACACAAAGTTGAAATTATGACTTATGAACCTGTGTGACATAAAGTTGAAATTATGACTTAGGAACCCATTTATGACACAAAGTTGAAATTATGACTTATGAACCCATTTATGACACAAAGTTGAAATTATGACTTATGAACCTATGTGTGACACAAAGTTGAAATTATGACTTATGAACCTATGTGTGACACAAAGTTGAAATTATGACTTATGAACCCATGTGTGACACAAAGTTGAAATTATGACTTATGAACCCATGTGTGACACAAAGTTGAAATTATGACTTATGAACCCATGTGACACAAAGTTGAAATTATGACTTATGAACCTATGTGTGACACAAAGTTGAAATTATGACTTATGAACCTATGTGTGACACAAAGTTGAAATTATGACTTATGAACCCATGTGTGACACAAAGTTGAAATTATGACTTATGAATCCATGTGTGACACAAAGTTGAAATTATGACTTATGAACCCATGTGTGACACAAAGTTGAAATTATGACTTATGAACCTATGTGTGACACAAAGTTGAAATTATGACTTATGAACCCATTAATGACACAAAGTTGAAATTATGACGTATGAACCCATGTGTGCCACAAAGTTGAAATTATGACTTATGAAGCCATTTATGACATAAAGTTGAAATTATGACTTATGAACCCATTTATGACACAAAGCTGAAATTATGACGTATGAACCCATGTGTGCCACAAAGTTGAAATTATGACTTATGAAGCCATTTATGACATAAAGTTGAAATTATGACTTATGAAGCCATTTATGACACAAAGTTGAAATTATGACTTATGAACCCATGTGTGACACAAAGTTGAAATTATGACTTATGAACCCATGTGTGACACAAAGTTGAAATTATGACTTATGAACCCATTTATGACACAAAGTTGAAATTATGACTTATGAACCCATATGTGACACAAAGTTGAAATTATGACTTATGAAGCCATTTATGACATAAAGTTAAAATTATGACTTATGAACCTGTGTGACACAAAGTTGAAATTATGACTTATGAACCCATTTTTGACACAAAGTTTAAATTATGACTTATGAAGCCATTTATGACACAAAGTTGAAATTATGACTTATGAACCTATGTGTGACACAAAGTTGAAATTATGACTTATGAACCCATGTGTGACACAAAGTTGAAATTATGACTTATGAAGCCATTTATGACACAAAGTTGAAATTATGACTTATGAACCTATGTGTGACACAAAGTTGAAATTATGACTTATGAACCCATGTGTGACACAAAGTTGAAATTATGACTTATGAAGCCATTTACGACATAAAGTTGAAATTATGACTTATGAAGCCATTTATGACACAAAGTTGTAATTATGACTTATGAACCTATGTATGACACAAAGTTGAAATTATGACTTATGAACCTATGTATGACACAAAGTTGAAATTATGACTTATGAACCCATGTGTGACACAAAGTTTAAATTATGACTTATGAACCTATGTGTGACACAAAGTTGAAATTATGACTTATGAACCCATTTATGACACAAAGTTGAAATTATGACTTATGAACCCATTTATGACACAAAGTTTAAATTATGACTTATGAACCAATTTATGACACAAAGTTGAAATTATGACTTATGAACCCATTTATGACACAACGTTGATATTATGACTTATGAAGCCATATGTGACACAAAGTTGAAATTATGACTTATGAACCCATGTGTGACACAAAGTTTAAATTATGACTTATGAACCCATTTATGACACAAAGTTGAAATTATGACTTATGAACCCATTTATGACACAAAGTTGAAATTATGACTTATGAACCCATGTGTGACACAAAGTTTAAATTATGACTTATGAACCTATGTGTGACACAAAGTTGAAATTATGACTTATGAACCCATTTATGACACAAAGTTGAAATTATGACTTATGAACCAATTTATGACACAAAGTTGAAATTATGACTTATGAGCCCATGTGTGACACAAAGTTGAAATTATGACTTATGAAGCCATTTATGACACAAAGTTTAAATTATGACTTATGAACCCATTTATGACACAAAGTTGATATTATGACTTATGAACCTATGTGTGACACAAAGTTGAAATTATGACTTATGAACCCATTTATGACACAAAGTTGAAATTATGACTTATGAACCCATGTGTGCCACAAAGTTTAAATTATGACTTATGAACCTATGTGTGACACAAAGTTGAAATTATGACTTATGAACCCATGTGTGACACAAAGTTTAAATTATGACTTATGAACCTATGTGTGACACAAAGTTGAAATTATGACTTATGAACCCATTTATGACACAAAGTTGAAATTATGACTTATGAACCAATTTATGACACAAAGTTGAAATTATGACTTATGAGCCCATGTGTGACACAAAGTTGAAATTATGACTTATGAAGCCATTTATGACACAAAGTTGAAATTATGACTTATGAACCCATTTATGACACAAAGTTGATATTATGACTTATGAACCTATGTGTGACACAAAGTTGAAATTATGACTTATGAACCCATGTGTGACACAAAGTTGAAATTATGACTTATGAACCCATTTATGACATAAAGTTGAAATTATGACTTATGAAGCCATTTATGACACAAAGTTGAAATTATGACTTATGAACCCATGTGTGACACAAAGTTGAAATTATGACTTATGAAGCCATTTATGACACAAAGTTGAAATTATGACTTATGAACCTATGTGTGACACAAAGTTGAAATTATGACTTATGAACCCATGTGTGACACAAAGTTGAAATTATGACTTATGAAGCCATTTATGACATAAAGTTGAAATTATGACTTATGAAGCCATTTATGACACAAAGTTGAAATTATGACTTATGAACCTATGTATGACACAAAGTTGAAATTATGACTTATGAACCTATGTATGACACAAAGTTGAAATTATGACTTATGAACCCATGTGTGACACAAAGTTTAAATTATGACTTATGAACCTATGTGTGACACAAAGTTGAAATTATGACTTATGAACCCATTTATGACACAAAGTTGAAATTATGACTTATGAACCCATTTATGACACAAAGTTTAAATGATGACTTATGAACCAATTTATGACACAAAGTTGAAATTATGACTTATGAACCCATTTATGACACAACGTTGATATTATGACTTATGAAGCCATATGTGACACAAAGTTGAAATTATGACTTATGAACCCATGTGTGACACAAAGTTTAAATTATGACTTATGAACCCATTTATGACACAAAGTTTAAATTATGACTTATGAAGCCATTTATGACATAAAGTTGAAATTATGACTTATGAAGCCATTTATGACACAAAGTTGAAATTATGACTTATGAAGCCATGTGTGACACAAAGTTGAAATTATGACTTATGAAGCCATTTATGACATAAAGTTGAAATTATGACTTATGAAGCCATTTATGACACAAAGTTGAAATTATGACTTATGAAGCCATGTGTGACACAAAGTTGAAATTATGACTTATGAAGCCATTTATGACATAAAGTTGAAATTATGACTTATGAAGCCATGTGTGACACAAAGTTGAAATTATGACTTATGAACCCATTTATGACACAAAGTTGAAATTATGACTTATGAACCCATTAATGACACAAAGTTGAAATTATGACTTATGAAGCCATTTATGACACAAAGTTGAAATTATGACTTATGAAGCCATTTATGACATAAAGTTGAAATTTTGACTTATGAACCTATGTGTGACACAAAGTTGAAATTATGACTTATGAACCCATTTATGACACAAAGTTGAAATTATGACTTATGAACCCATGTGTGACACAAAGTTGAAATTATGACTTATGAAGCCATTTATGACATAAAGTTGAAATTATGACTTATGAACCTATGTGTGACACAAAGTTGAAATTATGACTTATGAACCCATTTATGACACAACGTTGATATTATGACTTATGAACCCATTTATGACACAAAGTTTAAATTATGACTTATGAACCTATGTGTGACACAAAGTTGAAATTATGACTTATGAACCCATGTGTGACACAAAGTTGAAATTATGACTTATGAACCCATATGTGACACAAAGTTGAAATTATGACTTATGAAGCCATTTATGACATAAAGTTGAAATTATGACTTATGAACCTGTGTGACACAAAGTTGAAATTATGACTTATGAACCCATTTTTGACACAAAGTTTAAATTATGACTTATGAAGCCATTTATGACACAAAGTTGAAATTATGACTTATGAACCTATGTGTGACACAAAGTTGAAATTATGACTTATGAACCCATGTGTGACACAAAGTTGAAATTATGACTTATGAAGCCATTTATGACACAAAGTTGAAATTATGACTTATGAACCTATGTGTGACACAAAGTTGAAATTATGACTTATGAACCCATGTGTGACACAAAGTTGAAATTATGACTTATGAAGCCATTTATGACATAAAGTTGAAATTATGACTTATGAAGCCATTTATGACACAAAGTTGTAATTATGACTTATGAACCTATGTATGACACAAAGTTGAAATTATGACTTATGAACCTATGTATGACACAAAGTTGAAATTATGACTTATGAACCCATGTGTGACACAAAGTTTAAATTATGACTTATGAACCTATGTGTGACACAAAGTTGAAATTATGACTTATGAACCCATTTATGACACAAAGTTGAAATTATGACTTATGAACCCATTTATGACACAAAGTTTAAATTATGACTTATGAACCAATTTATGACACAAAGTTGAAATTATGACTTATGAACCCATTTATGACACAACGTTGATATTATGACTTATGAAGCCATATGTGACACAAAGTTGAAATTATGACTTATGAACCCATGTGTGACACAAAGTTTAAATTATGACTTATGAACCCATTTATGACACAAAGTTGAAATTATGACTTATGAACCCATTTATGACACAAAGTTGAAATTATGACTTATGAACCAATTTATGACACAAAGTTGAAATTATGACTTATGAGCCCATGTGTGACACAAAGTTGAAATTATGACTTATGAAGCCATTTATGACACAAAGTTTAAATTATGACTTATGAACCCATTTATGACACAAAGTTGATATTATGACTTATGAACCTATGTGTGACACAAAGTTGAAATTATGACTTATGAACCCATTTATGACACAAAGTTGAAATTATGACTTATGAACCCATGTGTGCCACAAAGTTTAAATTATGACTTATGAACCTATGTGTGACACAAAGTTGAAATTATGACTTATGAACCCATGTGTGACACAAAGTTTAAATTATGACTTATGAACCTATGTGTGACACAAAGTTGAAATTATGACTTATGAACCCATTTATGACACAAAGTTGAAATTATGACTTATGAACCAATTTATGACACAAAGTTGAAATTATGACTTATGAGCCCATGTGTGACACAAAGTTGAAATTATGACTTATGAAGCCATTTATGACACAAAGTTGAAATTATGACTTATGAACCCATTTATGACACAAAGTTGATATTATGACTTATGAACCTATGTGTGACACAAAGTTGAAATTATGACTTATGAACCCATGTGTGACACAAAGTTGAAATTATGACTTATGAAGCCATTTATGACATAAAGTTGAAATTATGACTTATGAAGCCATTTATGACACAAAGTTGAAATTATGACTTATGAACCTATGTATGACACAAAGTTGAAATTATGACTTATGAACCTATGTATGACACAAAGTTGAAATTATGACTTATGAACCCATGTGTGACACAAAGTTTAAATTATGACTTATGAACCTATGTGTGACACAAAGTTGAAATTATGACTTATGAACCCATTTATGACACAAAGTTGAAATTATGACTTATGAACCCATTTATGACACAAAGTTTAAATTATGACTTATGAACCAATTTATGACACAAAGTTGAAATTATGACTTATGAACCCATTTATGACACAACGTTTAAATTATGACTTATGAAGCCATTTATGACATAAAGTTGAAATTATGACTTATGAAGCCATTTATGACACAAAGTTGAAATTATGACTTATGAAGCCATGTGTGACACAAAGTTGAAATTATGACTTATGAAGCCATTTATGACATAAAGTTGAAATTATGACTTATGAAGCCATTTATGACACAAAGTTGAAATTATGACTTATGAAGCCATGTGTGACACAAAGTTGAAATTATGACTTATGAAGCCATTTATGACATAAAGTTGAAATTATGACTTATGAAGCCATGTGTGACACAAAGTTGAAATTATGACACAAAGTTGAAATTATGACTTATGAAGCCATTTATGACACAAAGTTGAAATTATGACTTATGAAGCCATTTATGACATAAAGTTGAAATTTTGACTTATGAACCTATGTGTGACACAAAGTTGAAATTATGACTTATGAACCCATTTATGACACAAAGTTGAAATTATGACTTATGAAGCCATTTATGACATAAAGTTGAAATTATGACTTATGAACCTATGTGTGACACAAAGTTGAAATTATGACTTATGAACCCATTTATGACACAACGTTGATATTATGACTTATGAACCCATTTATGACACAAAGTTTAAATTATGACTTATGAACCTATGTGTGACACAAAGTTGAAATTATGACTTATGAACCCATGTGTGACACAAAGTTGAAATTATGACTTATGAACCCATTTATGACACAAAGTTGAAATTATGACTTATGAACCCATTTATGACATAAAGTTGAAATGATGTCTTATGAAGCCATTTATGACACAAAGTTGAAATTATGACTTATGAACCCATGTGTGACACAAAGTTGAAATTATGACTTATGAACCCATGTGTGACACAAAGTTGAAATTATGACTTATGAACCCATGTGTGACACAAAGTTGAAATTATGACTTATGAACCCATGTGTGACACAAAGTTGAAATTATGACTTATGAACCTATGTGTGACACAAAGTTGAAATTATGACTTATGAACCCATGTGTGACACAAAGTTGAAATTATGACTTATGAACCCATGTGTGACACAAAGTTGAAATTATGACTTATGAACCCATTTATGACACAAAGTTTAAATTATGACTCATGAACCAATTTATGACACAAAGTTGAAATTATGACTTATGAACCCATGTGTGACACAAAGTTTAAATTATGACTTATGAACCTATGTGTGACACAAAGTTGAAATTATGACTTATGAACCAATTTATGACACAAAGTTGAAATTATGACTTATGAACCCATTTTTGACACAAAGTTTAAATTATGACTTATGAACCAATTTATGACACAAAGTTGAAATTATGACTTATGAACCCATGTGTGACACAAAGTTGAAATTATGACTTATGAAGCCATTTATGACACAAAGTTTAAATTATGACTTATGAACCAATTTATGACACAAAGTTGAAATTATGACTTATGAACCTATGTGTGACACAAAGTTGAAATTATGACTTATGAACCCATTTATGACACAAAGTTGAAATTATGACTTATGAACCCATTTTTGACACAAAGTTTAAATTATGACTTATGAACCAATTTATGACACAAAGTTGAAATTATGACTTATGAACCTATGTGTGACACAAAGTTGAAATTATGACTTATGAACCCATTTATGACACAACGTTGATATTATGACTTATGAACCTATGTGTGACACAAAGTTGAAATTATGACTTATGAACCCATTTATGATACAAAGTTGAAATTATGACTTATGAACCTATGTGTGACACAAAGTTGAAATTATGACTTATGAACCCATTTATGACACAAAGTTGAAATTATGACTTATGAACCTATGTGTGACACAAAGTTGAAATTATGACTTATGAACCCATTTATGACAAAAAGTTGAAATTATGACTTATGAAGCCATTTATGACACAAAGTTGAAATTATGACTTATGAACCCATTTATGACACAAAGTTGAAATTATGACTTATGAAGCCATTTATGACATAAAGTTGAAATTATGACTTATGAACCCATGTGTGACACAAAGTTGAAATTATGATTTATGAAGCCATTTATGACATAAAGTTGAAATTATGACTTATGAACCCATTTATGACACAAAGTTGAAATTATGACTTATGAACCCATTAATGACACAAAGTTGAAATTATGACTTATGAAGCCATTTATGACATAAAGTTGAAATTATGACTTATGAAGCCATTTATGACATAAAGTTGAAATTATGACTTATGAACCTATGTGTGACACAAAGTTTAAATTATGACTTATGAAGCCATTTATGACATAAAGTTGAAATTATGACTTATGAAGCCATTTATGACACAAAGTTTAAATTATGACTTATGAACCCATTTATGACACAAAGTTGAAATTATGACTTATGAACCCATTAATGACACAAAGTTGAAATTATGACTTATGAAGCCATTTATGACACAAAGTTGAAATTATGACTTATGAAGCCATGTGTGACACAAAGTTGAAATTATGACTTATGAACCCATTTATGACACAAAGTTGAAATTATGACTTATGAACCTATGTGTGACACAAAGTTGAAATTATGACTTATGAACCCATTTATGACACAAAGTTGAAATTATGACTTATGAACCTATGTGTGACACAAAGTTGAAATTATGACTTATGAACCCATTTATGACAAAAAGTTGAAATTATGACTTATGAAGCCATTTATGACACAAAGTTGAAATTATGACTTATGAACCCATTTATGACACAAAGTTGAAATTATGACTTATGAAGCCATTTATGACATAAAGTTGAAAGTATGACTTATGAACCCATGTGTGACACAAAGTTGAAATTATGATTTATGAAGCCATTTATGACATAAAGTTGAAATTATGACTTATGAACCCATTTATGACACAAAGTTGAAATTATGACTTATGAACCCATTAATGACACAAAGTTGAAATTATGACTTATGAAGCCATTTATGACATAAAGTTGAAATTATGACTTATGAAGCCATTTATGACATAAAGTTGAAATTATGACTTATGAACCTATGTGTGACACAAAGTTTAAATTATGACTTATGAAGCCATTTATGACATAAAGTTGAAATTATGACTTATGAAGCCATTTATGACACAAAGTTTAAATTATGACTTATGAACCCATTTATGACACAAAGTTGAAATTATGACTTATGAACCCATTAATGACACAAAGTTGAAATTATGACTTATGAAGCCATTTATGACACAAAGTTGAAATTATGACTTATGAAGCCATGTGTGACACAAAGTTGAAATTATGACTTATGAACCCATTTATGACACAAAGTTGAAATTATGACTTATGAACCCATTAATGACACAAAGTTGAAATTATGACTTATGAACCCATGTGTGACACAAAGTTGAAATTATGACTTATGAAGCCATTTATGACATAAAGTTGAAATTATGACTTATGAACCTATGTGTGACACAAAGTTGAAATTATGACTTATGAACCCATTTATGACACAAAGTTGAAATTATGACTTATGAACCCATTTATGACACAAAGTTGAAATTATGACTTATGAACCCATGTGTGACACAAAGTTGAAATTATGACTTATGAAGCCATTTATGACACAAAGTTGAAATTATGACTTATGAACCCATGTGTGACACAAAGTTGAAATTATGACTTATGAAGCCATTTATGACACAAAGTTGAAATTATGGCTTATGAAGCCATTTATGACACAAAGTTGAAATTATGACTTATGAACCTATGTGTGACACAAAGTTGAAATTATGACTTATGAACCCATGTGTGACACAAAGTTGAAATTATGACTTATGAACCCATTTATGACACAAAGTTGAAATTATGACTTATGAACCCATTTATGACACAAAGTTGAAATTATGACTTATGAAGCCATGTGTGACACAAAGTTGAAATTATGACTTATGAAGCCATTTATGACATAAAGTTGAAATTATGACTTATGAAGCCATGTGTGACACAAAGTTGAAATTATGACTTATGAACCCATTTATGACATAAAGTTGAAATTATGACTTATGAAGCCATTTATGACACAAAGTTGAAATTATGACTTATGAAGCCATTTATGACACAAAGTTGAAATTATGACTTATGAAGCCATGTGTGACACAAAGTTGAAATTATGACTTATGAAGCCATTTATGACATAAAGTTGAAATTATGACTTATGAAGCCATGTGTGACACAAAGTTGAAATTATGACTTATGAACCCATTTATGACACAAAGTTGAAATTATGACTTATGAACCCATTTATGACACAAAGTTGAAATTATGACTTATAAAGCCATTTATGACACAAAGTTGAAATTATGACTTATGAAGCCATGTGTGACACAAAGTTGAAATTATGACTTATGAAGCCATTTATGACATAAAGTTGAAATTATGACTTATGAACCCATTTATGACATAAAGTTGAAATTATGACTTATGAACCCATTTATGACATAAAGTTGAAATTATGACTTATGAACCCATTTATGACACAAAGTTGAAATTATGACTTATGAACCCATTAATGACATAAAGTTGAAATTATGACTTATGAAGCCATTTATGACACAAAGTTGAAATTATGACTTATGAAGCCATTTATGACATAAAGTTGAAATTTTGACTTATGAACCTATGTGTGACACAAAGTTGAAATTATGACTTATGAACCCATTTATGACACAAAGTTGAAATTATGACTTATGAACCCATGTGTGACACAAAGTTGAAATTATGACTTATGAAGCCATTTATGACATAAAGTTGAAATTATGACTTATGAACCTATGTGTGACACAAAGTTGAAATTATGACTTATGAACCCATTTATGACACAACGTTGATATTATGACTTATGAAGCCATTTGTGACACAAAGTTTAAATTATGACTTATGAACCCATTTATGACACAAAGTTTAAATTATGACTTATGAACCTATGTGTGACACAAAGTTGAAATTATGACTTATGAACCCATGTGTGACACAAAGTTGAAATTATGACTTATGAACCCATTTATGACACAAAGTTGAAATTATGACTTATGAACCCATTTATGACATAAAGTTGAAATGATGACTTATGAAGCCATTTATGACACAAAGTTGAAATTATGACTTATGAACCTATGTATGACACAAAGTTGAAATTATGACTTATGAACCCATGTGTGACACAAAGTTGAAATTATGACTTATGAACCCATGTGTGACACAAAGTTGAAATTATGACTTATGAAGCCATTTACGACACAAAGTTGAAATTATGACTTATGAACCTATGTGTGACACAAAGTTGAAATTATGACTTATGAAGCCATTTATGACATAAAGTTGAAATTATGACTTATGAAGCCATTTATGACACAAAGTTTAAATTTTGACTTATGAACCCATGTGTGACACAAAGTTGAAATTATGACTTATGAACCCATTTATGACACAAAGTTGAAATTATGACTTATGAAGCCATTTATGACACAAAGTTGAAATTATGACTTATGAAGCCATGTGTGACACAAAGTTGAAATTATGACTTATGAACCCATTAATGACACAAAGTTGAAATTATGACTTATGAAGCCATTTATGACATAAAGTTGAAATTATGACTTATGAACCTATGTGTGACACAAAGTTGAAATTATGACTTATGAACCTATGTGTGACACAAAGTTGAAATTATGACTTATGAACCCATTTATGACACAAAGTTGAAATTATGACTTATGAACCTATGTGTGACACAAAGTTGAAATTATGACTTATGAACCTATTAATGACACAAAGTTGAAATTATGACTTATGAACCCATGTGTGACACAAAGTTGAAATTATGACTTATGAACCCATTTATGACACAAAGTTGAAATTATGACTTATGAACCTATGTGTGACACAAAGTTGAAATTATGACTTATGAACCCATTTACGACACACAGTTGAAATTATGACTTATGAACCCATGTGTGACACAGTTGAAATTATGACTTATGAACCTATGTGTGACACAAAGTTGAAATTATGACTTATGAACCCATGTGTGACACAAAGTTGAAATTATGACTTATGAACCTATGTGTGACACAAAGTTGAAATTATGACTTATGAACCCATGTGTGACACAAAGTTGAAATTATGACTTATGAACCCATTAATGACACAAAGTTGAAATTATGACTTATGAACCTATTAATGACACAAAGTTGAAATTATGACTTATGAACCCATGTGTGACACAAAGTTGAAATTATGACTTATGAACCCATGTGTGACACAAAGTTGAAATTATGACTTATGAACCCATTAATGACACAAAGTTGAAATTATGACTTATGAACCCATTTATGACACAAAGTTGAAATTATGACGTATGAACCTATGTGTGACACAAAGTTGAAATTATGACTTATGAACCCATGTGTGACACAAAGCTGAAATTATGACTTATGAACCCATGTGTGACACAAAGTTGAAATTATGACTTATGAACCCATTTATGACACAAAGTTTAAATTATGACTTATGAACCCATGTGTGACACAAAGTTTAAAGTGTGTAGGGTAGAGTTTGTACAGTGTAAAATCCATTACACCTATGGAAAGTCCCCACACTTCACAAAAACCTAACGCGTGTGTGTGTGTGTGTGTGTGTGTGTGTGTGTGTGTGTGTGTGTGTGTGTGTGTGTGACAGGGAGAAGAAGCTGAAGGGTCGTGTTCAGGAGTTAGTCTCTGCATTAGAAAGACTCACGAAGAGCAGTGAAGTCCGTCATCAGCAGTCGGCAGAGTTCGTTAATGACCTGAAACGAGCCAACAGGTACAACACACACACACTCTCTTTCGCTCTTTCTGTCTAACTCTCACACACACACACACACACACACACGCTCGCTCTCTCTCTCACACACTCTCACTTTCTCTTATGTCTTAAAATATTAAAAATATAAACGTCTGGGAGAAACAGAGGAGAACAGTGTGAGAATATCAGATGTGTATCAGTGTATTGGATCCGTGCATTCGGCCTTAAAGTGACAGCAGCTTTGTAACTTTTCTACAAGTATTTAAATGAGTTTAAGTTAGTCGTCTGCTAGTGTGTCAGATGGAGCGTCACTGACTGGCTTAAACCATGATGGCATAATGTGCATTTAGACAACTATAATACAATAATGCGGCGACATTAAGAAGGACATTTACTTTTGATACTTGAGTACTTTAGAAAACAAATACTTCTGTACTTTTACTTTTAGCAGCTTACTTACTGCATTAAAGGGATATTTAACTTTGAAATTAAATGTTGCTATGTTTTAGCTTCCCTCATGGGCATCCGAGATGTAGGAGTATTTGTTTCCCCAGTAGTTTCAATTTTGATCATTTTAGGTCAAACTGTTCTTGTCTGTGCCTCACATAATGCCGGTCTATGGTCACCACCTCAAAGAGCAGACACAGAGAAGTCCAAACTAAACAATCCCCCATCGTAAGGACACACTGATGGCCTAAGACACGAAACGAGCGGTGTGTGTGAGAAAACCAACAGTGTTTATATCGTTTTTACCTCTCACACCACTACGTCCGACTGATCTGAGGGCGCGTGTGTGTTTCCTGTGGTGTTCAAGAGGTAAAAACGATATAAATACTGAAAGAAGAGAAACATTTAGAAATTGAAGAAATTAGAGAATTTAGAAACCATTTATGACACAAAGTTGAAATTATGACTTATGAAGCCATGACAAAAACAAAACAGAAATATTTTCTCTGAAATTTTCTGGGGAGCCCTTAGAACCTTCTGGAGGTCCCCAGTTTGAAACCCCGTTTTAAAGCATCCTTAAATATAAATGTGTTTTGGTGGTGTAAATGCTTTCCCATGAAACCTCAATCTTTATGTGTAATTCTGCTTTGATTTTGTTTTGATGCTCTTGTACAGCACTTTGGTGACAACCTTGGTTGTTTTAAGTGTCCTATATAAATCAATAAACTAAACTAAACTAAACTACACTGGAGGAATATTTCACTGCTTTTTTTTTGTGTGTGTGTCGTACAGTAATCTGGTGGCAGCGTATGAGAAAGCCAAGAAGAAGCATCAGAATAAACTGAAGAAGCTGGAGTCTCAGATGATGGCGATGGTGGAGCGACATGAGACGCAGGTGCGAATGCTAAAACAACGCATCGCACTTCTGGAGGAGGAGACGGCTCGACCACACACCAACGAGACCTCGCTCTGATACACACACACACACGTTTGTTTTTGTGACATATGGGGACATTCCATAGGCGTAATGGTTTTTATACTGTACAAACATCTATCCCCCTACACTGCCCCTAAACCTACCCATCACACACACACACACACTGCCTCTAAACCTACCCATCACACACACACACACACACACTGCCCCTAAACCTACCCATCACACACACACACACACACACACACACTGCCCCTAAACCTACCCATCACACACACACACACACACACACACTGCCCCTAAACCTACCCATCACACACACACACACAACCCCTAAACCTACCCATCACACACACACACACACACACACACACACTGCCCCTAAACCTACCCATCACACACACACACACACACACTGCCCCTAAACCTACCCATCACACACACACACACACACTGCCCCTAAACCTACCCATCACACACACACACACACAGCCCCTAAACCTACCCATCACACACACACACACACACACACACACACACAAAACCTACCCATCTCAGGAAACATTCTGCATTTTTACTTTCTCATAAAAACTCCTCCTGTGTGATTTATAAGCCTTTTGTAAAGTGGGTAATGTCCTCATATTTCACCCTCTCCTGTAATACCTGTGTCATACCCATGGCATTATACACATTTGTGTCCTCATATGTCACAAAAACATGCCCACACACATGCATATGGACTATCCGCGAGATGGGACGTTTGTTACGTCAGTATTTCACTGCAGATTCTTCCATCAAATCTTCTGGATGGCACTGACACGAAAAACGAGACGCATTTCAGACAAAAACAAATCACTCGTGTCGTTTCTTCACAACAGAAGACGTTTATCAGGATGTTCACGCTGCTCTTTTACATGCAAAAAACTGTTTGACTGTCGGGATACAAAACGTTATTTAATATTTCATCAATCAAATGAGACGAACAACGTCTTGGCATGAAACGACGGGTCAAACGTGGGAGAGACGTCGTAAGTTTTATATTATTCCATTTTGTTATTATGAGGTGGACATAAACTAGTTCTTAGTAATGAGGTGAACACAGCATAAATCATCTATCCATGATTATTTTTAAAAAAGGGCCACAACACAGACTATACATCACAGACTCTGCCGCGTCACATTTTTCACATTTTATGTTACAGTCTTATTCCAAAATTGATTAAACTCATTAATTTCCTCAAAATTGTACAAACAACACCCCATGATGACAACTGGAAAGTTTGTTTGAAATCTTTTAAGTATTCACAGCCTTTGTTCAATGCTCTGTTGAAGCCCTTTTGGCACTGATTACAGCCTCAAGTCAAGTTTGCCACACCTATTGTTCATCAGTTTCTCCCATTCTTTTATTTTAGAGAAAAGTATCTTCTATTCTTCTTTGCAGGACCTCTTAAGCTCCATCAGGTCAGATGAGGAGCGTCATTGCTAAGCCTTTTTCAGATCTCTCCAGAGATGTTCAATCAGGCTCAAGGCTGGGCCTCTCGAGGACATTCCCAGAATCGTCCCGTAGCCACTCCTTTGTTATCTTGGCTGTGTTTTGGGTTATTGTCCTGTTGGAAGATGAACCTTTGCCCCAGTCTGAGGTCCAAAGCGCTCTAGAGCAGGTTTTAATCAAGGATTCATCTTTTCTTCGATTCTGACTAGTCTCCAAGTTCCTGCTGCTGAAAAACACCCCCCCACAGCATGATTCTGCCACCACCACGCTTCACTGTATTGCATCAAACAGATTGCTCAGTTTGCCCGGCAGCAGCTCTAGGAAGAATCCTGGTGGTTCCAAAACTTCCATGTATGGATGATGGAGGCCACTGAGCTCATTGTTTCTGAGCCCTTTCCCCAGATCTGTGTCTCAGAGGTCTGCAGACAATTCCTTGGACTTCATGGCTTGGTTTTTGCTCTGTTTTTACATGCACTGTTAACTGCGGGACCTTATATAGACAGGTGTGTGCCTTTCCCAATCATGTCCAATCCACTGAATTGACCACAGGTGGACTCCAGTCAAGCTGTAGAAACATCTCAAGGATGATCAGTGGAAACAGGAGCACCTGAGCTCAGTGTTGAGTGTCATGGCAAAGGCTGGGAATACTTATGGACATGTGATTGCAAAATAATTAAAACTCTTTTCTTTTTTTAAAGATTTCAAACAAACTTATTTTCATGTTGTCGTTATGGGGTATTGCTTGTAGAATTTCAAGGAAAATAATCAATTTTGGAATAAGACTGTAACGTAACAAAATATTGAAGAAGTGATGCGCTGTGAATACTTTCTGGATGCACTGTAACTAGTACCTGGTTTAGTATTAACTAGTACCTGGTTTGTACTACCTAGTACCTGGTTTAGTATTAACCAGTACCTGGTTTAGTATTAACTAGTACCTGGTTTAGTATTAACTAGTACCTGGTTTGTACTAACTAGTACATGGTTTAGTATTAACCAGTACCTGGTTTAGTATTAACTAGTACCTGGTTTGTACTAACTAGTACATGGTTTAGTATTAACCAGTACCTGGTTTGTACTAACTAGTACCTGGTTTGCACTAACTAGTACCTGGTTTAGTATTAACTAGTACCTGGTTTGTACTAACTAGTACATGGTTTAGTATTAACCAGTACCTGGTTTGTACTAACTAGTACCTGGTTTGTACTAACTAGTACATGGTTTAGTATTAACCAGTACCTGGTTTGTACTAACTAGTACCTGGTTTGTACTAACTAGTACATGGTTTAGTATTAACCAGTACCTGGTTTGTACTAACTAGTACCTGGTTTGCACTAACTAGTACCTGGTTTAGTATTAACCAGTAACTAGTACATGGTTTAGTATTAACCAGTACCTGGTTTGTACTAACTAGTACATGGTTTAGTACTAACCAGTACCTGGTTTGCACTAACTAGTACCTGGTTTGTACTAACTAGTACCTGGTTTGTACTAACTAGTACATGGTTTAGTATTAACCAGTACCTGGTTTGTACTAACTAGTACCTGGTTTGCACTAACTAGTACCTGGTTTAGTATTAACCAGTAACTAGTACCTGGTTTAGTATTAACCAGTACCTGGTTTGTACTAACTAGTACCTGGTTTAGTATTAACTAGTACCTGGTTTAGTATTAACTAGTACCTGGTTTAAGCTCTAGAAAGATATATTTGTGAATTATGCAGTGAGTGAATGCAGAGATTGAGCAATAATTGCGAATGAGGTTTCCTTGATCTGCTGTTCATGTAGCCAGTCTCAGCGGTAACATCCTCAGAATAACCACCTTTCAGGACAGAAGAAAACACTCATCATTTACAGAACGTTTATAAACTACTCGAGTATAAATGACAAAATTGAGGCTTCAAAATTATTCACACACTTCAGACCTGTAGAATGTCTAAATCTCTGAATTATAAACTTCATTTATTAAAACTAAATTGAGTAAAACTATTATTTTACCGGTAACACTTTACAATAAGGTCACATATAGTTAATGCATTAATTAACCTATACAATAATCAACAATATACTGCATGTATGTCTTTGTTAATGTTAGATAATAAAAAAAAGTCACGGTAATTTATGCTGCATTAACAGATGCGATATCTCTGGTGCTCTTAACTCAATTTCAGAATTTTACTGTTTTTTAATTATTTATTTTCTTCTTCACATTTGATGATTTTATCTAGTGGAAGCATTTGGTACTGCGTCCAAACAAAATCTGTCTGAAAGCTAATTTTTTGAGATATCAAACTCCAAATTTATGGGTTTAATTTGCTCACAGTTGTAGAGTAAAACACGTTTTGGAAAATATATATTTCATATAAAAATTGAAAATAGTATTTTTGTGCATTTTTCATAACAATAAACTTTTTTACTTTTCAGTCTGGGATCCAAAACATTCAATAGGGAAACAAAATTTTCAGCTTTATGTTCAAAAAGTATGTAAGGGCTAATGTCCACCAGCCGGTTGTTATCTCAGAATAAACCCCTCCAGAGTGATCAGGACCCCGAGGCGAAGCGGAGCGTCACTCTGAAGGGGTTTATTCTGAGATAACAACCGGCTGGGTGGACATTATCCCGCTTATTACACGTCTACTAGTCTCAAATAAATTAGACATGCACAAAATATTGTCTTGAGATTAAATATTTGATTAGCTCTTACACAAAGCTTCCACGAAGAAAAACAGTTCCGTACTGCTTTAAGCCTTTATCTATCGCTGCTAAATGTTGAAAATGAATGCTGAAAGGGTTAGTTCAGCCAAAAATGAACCCAAGCCTATGATTTACTCACCCTCAGGTCATTATAGGTGTTTATGACATTCTTCTGTCAGACAAATACAATCAGAGTTATATTTAAAAAGTCCAGGCTAACGTTAATCCCAGCAGTAGTTGGAGCTGTTTCTGAAGTCCATTAAATGCAGCTGTCCGTCAAATAACGTGCTCCACACGACTGCGATGGGTTAATAGAGCCTTCTGATTCCAATCGATGCGTTTGTGTCAGAAAAATATCCATATTTAAAACTTTATAAAGGAAACCCGCCTTGAAGTCTTCCATTGTAGCCACGGCTGTTTAAGCCACAAGATGGCGCCAGCGTTAAGCACAGAAGTAGAACCGGTCAAGATAACTCGCAGTACCCGGATGAGCGGTGTGTGTTATCTGGAAATAACATACCGCTGGAATGCGCGATTGACCAATCAGGATCAAGTATTTCACAGAGCCGCGTAATAAATGGATTTAAACTACTGCATAAGTATAATTTAGTCCCATAAAATCCCCTAAAAATACAAAACAAACTAAAATATAATGCATTCAATTAATTGTGAAAAAAAACTTTGTTCGCACCTTGCAAAGAGCACCAGTGGGTATTAGTAAAATGTACTAGAACTGTGTTAGTAGGGTACATTAACATTAACAAAGATTAATAGATGCAGTAGAGTATTGTTCATTGGTAACTAATGTAATCAGCTAAAGCAAACTTAATGTAAAGTGTGAAGATTTCATAAAAGTTTTAGCCTCACAATGCTTTTGCTGATCCCAAGCAGCTCTAGTTTTGAATTTAGGATCTTTTACATTGATCATCAGGCATCTGTGCACATTCCTGTAAGTCCCAAGCTCATATAAAGGTCTTTATTCAGTGAAAACATTTCATTTGTTCACTTGGAATTTGATTCCGGTCAGCCAGATTAATGCAAATAGCAAATCTTAAGAATGTTTTTTTATAAAGTGCATAAGAAATAGTTTTTTTTTTACCAAGTGCAATGCTTTAAAAAAAGTACAAACATCTTAATTTTGATTCTTTTTCAGGCTGGAAAATGACAATCCTCATTTGTGTGTCAGTGTGTGAAATGTTCCCTATGTTGTCTCCGTTTGCATGTAGTGTAACATCACAATATCAACAAATGTCACATTTCAGTTTATGCCAAAAACAAGAGGTTTGCTTTTCATCAACTCTACAGAAGCACTTTTCCACAGTCTGGTGGAGCAGATCACCACATTGCCTTGAGTATTTATTTTTCCCTCTCCTGCTCAATATTAACCAGACCGCAAACTCCAGTTTTCTACAATACTGTTTACACGCTTAAGCTCCAAAGGTGGTCGTCCCAAACGTTAGCGATCTAAAGTTGAGGACAGAAACTCATTTCCTCCATGATTATGCGTTTTCATTCGTATTTATCTCTGAGACTGAATTTAAGTGCTTAACATTTGGTGAAATATTCAATGCACTCTCATTAGGGCCAATTGAGCACCGATCTGCCCACAGAGACATGCGAACGAGCATTTAATACAATAATGCACGATCAAATGTCAAGAACAAGGAGTTACATCTTCATGGTTTTTCAGATTTACTTTTTGCATCAGTAAAGGCATAAATAGGAGGCAGATCAAGAGATGATTGAAATACAGACACTATGAGATGCTTCCTTTTATGAAAAGTTTATGCATATCCATTTGAAACGATGGGCTGGAGAAGCTATAAAGGGGTTTGTGAATTGTACTTTATTTGCACAGATCGGTTTATGAATCAAATCTTTGCAATCATTTTGTTTTATTTTAATACAGAATGTATTTGTTTATATAATAAAGAAATAATGCAACACTTCATGTTAATGGTCATTTATGTTTCTTGAAAAAACTTGCAACATTTTTCAGCATTCAAAGATGAAGCTTTTACCTTAGAAAAAAAACATGCACTGATAAATCCCGCATCAAGAAAATGTTATATTCTTATGATACATTTTAAGTACATACTAGTCTTTTACATATAAAATATTTGTATATATGACAGATTTTGATGTCTGATCGTTTACTGTCCTTCTCCCGATGTTGCCAAAAATCAAAAACTTTATTGTAATACATTTTAACGCTATATTGGTCTATTTGCACTAAGTATCAAGCGTCTCACAATCAGATTGAGATGTTAAAGAACATCTATCATAGACCAATATACTTTCTGGATAATGAAAGTGACATCTTATAGTAGTAATTTGCATTATATGTAGTCTGTGTTCAGTTGTCATGCTTCATGAAACAACCATTAAATGCATCAAACATCTTACCTTTGGGGATTTAAGGCCTGATTCTTTTTATATTTTTCTTTAAAATAATTTTGGTAGCACTTGACAGGTTGTTTTTTAACATCAGTGTGACCAAGAAAGCAGCACAAAAAAAGGAGCAGAGCTTGAAGGAAAAACAAAACTATAGGTATTTCGCATTTCATGGAAGGAAAGTGTTACTGCATACAGAAAGACCTTAAAAAACATTCAAGTTGTCTTACCTTACACTTCTCCGCAAAATGAATATAAATCCAATCTTCAATGCCCGTGCTATATGCATATTTAACGGAGTTCACGTCAACGAAAGCAACAGATATAATCTGCATTTTATTAATCAGCTCAAGATCAAACACCGCAATATGAGTACGAGCGAGCTAAGCACTGGTGAGAGCATTTAGTCTGTTTTAATGAAGATGATTGTGTTTTTGAGCATCCAAGACTTAGCTTATTTTCAGTCTGCGTGTTGCCTGGTTTACTCATTTGTGGCAAATACGCATGTCAGACTACAACATATATAGCTGTGTGCATTTACAGAGGCTGTGTGTGTGTGTTGTGTAGGTTTAGGGGCAGTGTAAGGGGATAGAAAACTGGAACGTCCAGGTTAGTTGTCAAGCGAGAAAGGTTGACATGGAGCTGCTAAATCGCCAATTTTATTGTTTATTGTATAGCATTATCTATTGTGATGCTGTGCTGAAGTTTTTTGTTTTTTTTGGACGTGCCGTATCTATTATTAACTCTTTCCCCGGCCAAACATAGAATTTTCCGTTATTTGGGTGAAAATCCAGAATTTTTTCCTTGTTTTTACTAGCCGTGCGTTTCCATTACAGATTTGCACAAAACTTGTTTTCTAAATGTCAAAAAAATAAAAAATAAACTATTGCGAAATGATGGCATTTCCATTAAAAGCGATGTTATGCAACTAAAACGTCTTTTTTCCTCTCATGTTAGTCATTCCAAAAATTATGCCACTTATGTTGGTTTATATAGGCTATATCCCAGCCACCACATTAGCCATTATTATTAATGGAAAGACACATAGGCGTGTTATTCAAGCATTAATTAAAATTAAAAGAGCGAAATGTTTGAATTTACCAAGTGGTAACGTAATTTTATTTTTATTTTTTTTACCATTTCGTTATTTTGGCTTGAAATTTCATTTATTTAAGGGAAATATAAATGCTTTTGAAATTAAAAACTTTGCGTTTAATTAACTAAATATATTTTTTGAAATGAAGACAGCGTTTTGAGTGAGTGCAAAATAATCCGTTCCCCGAATCCACGGCCCTTGCTTTTATATAGTGAGTGTACACTAATAAAAGTAGACAGTTTATAGTTTATAATTATGTCGTCTTATCTGTATGGCTAAAAATGACAGAGTATTGCGAGTTGTTTCCGCTGTCATAAAGGAAAAAATCCCTCAGAACGCACCAGCGCCTTCGTCACCCATGGATTAAAGAAGCCATAGCGTATTTAGTTTCGTAGTTAGGCTGTTTAAATATTAGCCTATAAATATGTTTATTGTGAAAAGTGAGCACTTTCTATGCACACGTGGTACTAGAATCACCATTGGCTAGTCATTTTTTTTGTTTAGTCGCCAGACTGATATACTATTACATTAAAATGACATCTCTATTACCATTCTAATTTTGCCTTAAAAACCACCTCATGCGAGCGTAAAATTGACACGTTTCCATTGGGCATATTTTCAATTTGCGGAATTTGAAGGGTAATGGAAACGGAGTTATATTTTAGTAATCATCATAAATTAGGGATCATTCGAAAGCTTACAAACTCAAAATTCATCCCGTGAAAACAGTTTTATAATCGGACATTGCGTTACCATTGAAACGGTACTCGAAATTCCTCTAGCAGGCTCCTCCCCCTTGTGGGCGGGGTCACAGTTCACATTACAATTTTTTTATTAACTACTTTATAATCAAAGTCTCTTCTAATCTTGACAAAACACATATCGTCGGAAAGGTCAGAGTCTCAAGGTTCCATATTTAGGGACTGTTTTGTGATGGAAGTGATATTTGGACAGAAATTTACTGGAAAATGCATTAAAAAAACAATCAATGGAATGTGTGTGACACCCGGTGGCTATTTTTGGTACAGCGCCGAAAAAATCTCATGGGAACAACAACTTTTGTGATATCAACTTCAAATTTAGAACACAACTTGGTTAGACATATACATTTTGTAAAATATAAAATGTAGTACATTATTTTTAATTTACAGTTCAACTTCTATAATTTTTTCATACTTTGATATTATGAATTGCAATCGCCTGCTGAGTGTTTTCTTTAAAACAAGAACAAACTGAGGTTTATATTGCAATGCATTCGGGCTGAGAGTTAAGAGGTTTTAAGATGACTTCAACTCAGATAGTCAGTGAGATCCTGTCCATCGTTGTAAGACTAGTAATGAATGTTAGTACGATAACCATATTCATCCGCACAGAACCAAAACTACTTTCTTCCACAAGATGCATGGAGCTTTGTGTAACGGTTAGCGGGGCAAAAGTCACATCATTGGGAAATATTAGTAGCAGGAACATTTATTAAGAAGTAAACACAAACAGCGCAATGGTGTTTCCTTCTCCCTTCAATTTATTTCGCAAGTATAACAATTGTTTATTTATAGGTGTGGAAAACTGTGAATTATTGCCAAGACTGAACAAAACATTTTCCTGTGTATTTACAGCGAGCTTGGGTTAAATCGAGAATTGATATGAAATACTGTAGAAACCTGCAAGAAACAACGGTTTTCCTGACGTGATTTACCTGATGAGGAGCTACATTATTCTGAAGACATGCTGAAGGTGGCATGCCCTGAGAAAACCTCGTGTCCTAAAGATGCATGCAACAAAAGAGTCCGTCTGAGAGATCGAGAAATCAACATGCCCATAATATGACGACACATCAATCCGTTATGGAGTAAGAAAACGAGGCATCCTGTCAACAAGAACAAACCAAGATACATGAACACATTCACACTACACTGCAAAAAATGCTCCTTAATTAGTAATTTTGTCTGTGTTTCTAGTCTAAATATCTAACAATTCTTAAATCAAGATGGATTTACTAGATTAGTAAAACAAGATATTTTTTCTTTTGTTGAAAATAAAATCAAAATGAAGTGAGTTTTTGTTTCTGATCTCGTTTCAAACAGAAGCAAGATTATTTTTCTCACCCCATTGGCAGATCATTTTGCCTGTTTTAAGCAAAAACTCACTTCATTTTGATATTTATCCACAGAAAACAAGAATGTCATTTCAATTATCTAGTAAATGCATCTTGATTTAGGAATATTTAGATATTTTGTACTGGAAACGAACAAAATACTAAATAAGAAGAGCATTTTTTGCAGTCTAAATACTGCAAACTGAAATCATGTGCTCTTCTTTAAATCATGAACATATATAAAATGTCAAAAATCATACGCATTTTTTAAAATATCAAACCTCATGGCACAAAAATAGGAAACGTAGGTGCATAAAAACAGAGCGAGTGAAAACATCTCATGTGCTCACAGTGGTTTGAACGAGCGAATCGAATCATCTTAAACATGGCGGAGTGCCGATTTACAATCCCAGCTATCCCGCTGCTCCCTACGCATGTGGGCGGAGCTTGTGTGAAATCATCCTGGGAATAAAAAGCCATGTTTGTCTCCAAAAAAACAACACAACATTCAAATGAAATAAGAAAGAACGCTCCCGTGTGATATCGGAGCGGCCACTTGGGACGGAAAAGGAGGAAAAGACAAAGTAAAGGATAAAGATGCAGTCGACAGTCCAGTCAGAGCGCAGCTTGACTCCGGATCTGAGATACGTGAAGACTAAGTCCAGGTGGGTCATACGGACCCTCATTTCTTGGCCTGTTTGGTGACCATATTTCTGGGCGGAGTTACGGGACGGCTGGAGTTTGGCTTCTTCTTCTCTGCTGGCTTCAAAATCTGCAAGACAATAAATTAACGCATTCGATTAGACGGTAGAAAAAACATTACAGGTCCAGTAACCGCTCAGCATTTGTTGTGTTTATCTGCATTTTTAATTTTTTAATTAAATTTTTTGGCTTGTAATTTCGTTTGTTAGAAATACAAACTGAATTTAATAATGCTTTTGAAATTAAAAACGTCGCGTTTTATAAACAAAATACATTTTTGAAATGAAGACAGCGTTTGGAGTGATGCAAAATATTTGTACACAAATAAAAGTAGACAGTTTATAATTATGTCATCTTATCTGTATGGCTAAAAATTATAGAAGCCCGTTTCCGCCACAGTTGAGTAAAAAAATATGATTCTTTGAATCAAAATAATAAGAAACTCTCGAAATATTGACATAGCATCTCGAAATAATGAGAAACTCTCGAAATATTGACTTAGCATCTCGAAATAATGAGAAACTCTCGAAATATTGACTTAGCATCTCGAAATAATGAGAAACTCTCGAAATATTGACATAGCATCTCGAAATAATGAGAAACTCTCGAAATATTGACTTAGCATCTCGAAATAATAAGAAACTCTCGAAATATTGACATAGCATCTCGAAATAATGAGAAACTCTCGAAATATTGACTTAGCATCTCGAAATAATGAGAAACTCTCGAAATATTGACTTAGCATCTCGAAATAATGAGAAACTCTCGAAATATTGACTTAGCATCTTGAAATAATGAGAAACTCTCGAAATATTGACTTAGCATCTCGAAATGAGAAAGCGTGTGAAGCGTGTTGACAACACACCGAGCAGAACATTGTCAGTTGGGATGCACAGAAACCAAAAAAATTAAATTAAATTTAAACTAAAATGTTTAACTCGACCTCAATCATGTGTACATTAAATAATAATGTTCATGCCTACTGGCCTGCAGAAAGGTAGAAATTGAATAAAGTAATCAAATGTAAAATAACTGCATATTTAACTGTTTAAATGAAAGATTAATCCTTATTAAACTTACAAAAGCTATTCAATCAAGAGCAGTGTTTAATGTCAAACTAAATATAAGGACATCACTCAGGCAGCAGTAAAGGCTACTGCGCCTTTAAGACCTGAGGCAGGGATATGCTCGTCTTTCTCTTAAGGCATATTCAGACTATGTCTGCTAGGATACTCATCAAGATGGACATGTTGACATACTTCTTGTGTGAGTTTGTCCGTTTAAGCGCAAGACTTGAAAGAGAAACCAATATTTGCGCGCTTTGAGACGAGTGCGCGCTCTCGGATGATGCACAGCGTCAGATCTTCTCACGGAGCACGCGAGTGATGACGGAGAAAACGACTGGTCATATGCGCACATACGGCAGCACTCGTATACACTGAACAAAGTTTACAAAGAGGTGAAACAGCTCGGTAGGTGAAGCGAGTTTACCCGCCACAACTCTAAATCAGCCGCATTTGGCTGGTGGCGGCACTAATGTCCATCCCTGGCGCGCGCGCTCCGAGCCGACCTCAGACCCGTTGTTTTTTAATACTTATGGGGATTAAATTAAATAATATATTCATAAAAACTTTTTGGAGTCAAACTCTTTTGACAAAGCTTGAACAAAATACTTTCAAAATTTAAGACTTTATAAAGCCGTGATAAGACTTTTTAATACTTTATAAGGGTCTTAATTTTCCCAAAATTGATTTATCACCTTTTAAGACTTTTCAAGACCCCGCGGATACCCTGTAGTGTGTGTCGCACTGGCATGACTCGCATCGGGGCGCGTGGCATCAGGATGGTGTCGCATTAAATTAACGGTATTTAGGAGATTATCCACTCATTTCCCACCGGCCTTTATTTGTCCGTGCTGACCGCGCCCCCGGCCACTATCAGAGGCCCGGCGTTTAATTGACTACAGGCTTTTATTTGAGGAAATACGGTATATATATATTATATATAAAACAAGTAATTGCATGCACTATCACAAATATTGATCTAATAAAAATGCAGTGCATAATAAGCAGTTTTAAATAGTTTTGGATTGAGAATTGTGCGGTTGTAGATAAAAACAGGACTCATTAGCGTACCTGAAACGAACACATGAGCGTCTCGTCTACGCTCATCATGGCTCCGGCGTTGTCGAATTCTCCGCAGTAGTTTGGCGCAGAGAACAAAGTGACCAGCTGGCGTTTGGCGAAGAACTCATAACCGTCCTCCACCACCTACGGGACAAAAGGAAGATCACATTCATGCCCTTCGTTTTCAGAGTCCCTATAATTACTGGAGGAAGTCTTGCCTTCAAGGTCACAGTAAAACACATTACATTTGACTATACAGCGATCAGGCATCCTAATATTGTGCTGGTCC